>NC_133619.1:596517486-596577486 GCF_048593235.1 Sminthopsis crassicaudata
TCAGTCTTGCAAGAGCATGAGCTCTGAAATTTAAGGTCTTAGAGAGCTGCCTTTGGTAACAAACTGATGAATGACCTGCTCAGGGGCACCCAATCAGTATATATTAACAGTGGGATTTGAATCCAATTCTTATTATTGGTGGCTTACTATTCTGTGCTGTTCCTAAGCAGAGTCACATGTATACCCAGATGTACGCATGAACTCACATACACATTGACATTGAGAATTGGAAAAGATCCTATCCATTCCCCTAAGTATTAAAGAGAACTGTCATAACCTAAGGATTTTATCAGAATATTACTGATATCCCATTTTATTTTTGGACAGCTCTGATTATTAGAATCTTTCCTTTATATCAAGTCACTGCAATTTCAATTCAAGTAGGACAATTCTAATCCCTCTTCTATACTGATAGCTTTTCAAATGCTTGAAGATAGTAATCATATCCTAGTTTCTTTAAGTAGTCCTTGGAAAGCACGGTATCCCATTTATTTGCTATCTAGTAATCCTCCTCTGGGCTTTCTCTAGGTCATCAATGTGTTTCTGAAAAAGCAGCACTAAGAATGTTGAAAATTTCTTAACATATTTGCAAAAATGAAATACTTTATTATTTTTTTCTTTTGCTGAGGCAATTTGGATTAAATGACTTGCCCAGGGTCACACAGCCAGGAAAGTATTAAGCATCTGAGGCCAAATTTGAATGCAGGTCCTCCTGGTGCTCTATCCACTGCACCAGCTAGGTGCCCCCCACTTAAATTTTTTTTAAAGAAATGATGATTTTAAAACAGCCTGGAAAGACAAAATGAAGTGAGCAGAGCCAGGAGAACATTGTACACAGGAACAATAAGATTAGGTCATGATCAACTGGGATGGACTTGGCTCTTTTTAACAATGACATGAATTTAGGCAATTCCAATGGACTTGTGATAAATACCATCAGCATTCAGAGAGAGAATTATGGAGCCTGAATGTGTATCAAAGCATAGTATTTTCACCTTTTTGTTTTATTTATTTGCTTTTTTTCTCATGTTTTTCCCCTTTTGATCTGATTTTTCTTGCACAATATAACAAATATAGAAATAGACTCAGAAGAATTGTACTTGTTTGACCTAAAAAAAAAGCAGCACCAAGAACTGAATACAACTGATGGTTGGATAGATAATAATGGGATTCTCACCTCCTGAGTTATGGACACTATAGCTTCTGCTAAGGTAATCTAAGATCAAATTGGCTTTTTCAGTTGCCATTACACACAATTGATTGATATTGAGTTTAGAGTCCACTAAACCTTCTTAGAACTTTTCCTATTTACTATTGTCCAGTCTTGTCATCTCCATTTTGTATTTGTGTAATTGATTATTTGAACCAGGGAGAGACCTTTACATTTATCCCTATTTGATTTTATCTTAGTAGATGCTACCCATCATTCTAGCACTTTGTTCTTTTTGAATCACAACCCAGTCATTTAAAGCATCAACTCTTCTTCCTAATTATATGTATTATGCAAATTTGATAAGTATATTATCTATAGCTTCATTGAGTCATTGATTAAAATGCTCCCATAATCTAATATCAAAAGTTCAGTCCTTCTCCTTAAAATCCTCTCTGTTGTTTATTTACTTCAGTTGTGTCTGACTCTTCATGAATCCTTTCTTTTTGGGGGGGAGTGTTTGTTGGCAGAGATATTGGACTGTTTATCCTTTCTTCTCCAGTTCATTTTGCAGAAAAGGAAACTGAGGCAGACAGGGTTAAGTGATTTGTCCAGGCTCATGCAACAAGTAAGTTTTTGAAGCTGGATTTGAACTTGGGTCTTTCTAATTTCACGTCTGGCTTTCTATCCAACATACCATCTAGATGCTCCCCATTAAGATCTCTTACAGTGTGAAGTATTATATTTTAGCATTTCTTGTTCTAAGGTCTTTTTAAGCTATGCACTTCCAACATTTTATGTTTGACTCAATTCTGAAATTTTATATTTTTTTCTAGAGTCTAGAATTTCTGATCTTGACTTCTATTTTGTGACTTTTGTGATGTCTGTGGGCAGTGGGAATCCATGAAGGATTTGAGATCAGGAGACAGGCCAAGTTAGAACTGGATTTTTAAGAAGGGTAAACACACAACAACAATATTTATATAATGCTTTCTATAAAAAAAAACAAAAAACAAAAAACAAAAAACAACCGTAAGAGTTGTTTTGATTAGGACCACATGAGAGGTTACAGACAGTAAATATGGAAGTCACAAAAGGGGAATAGCTGTCTTGTAAATAGCTAGAAAGACTAGAGAAGGACAGCTTTGAGTAGCCTTAAAGATAGTATTGGACAACTATACTATTGGGAACTATAAGTGAGCAAAGGTGTGGAGGCTGGAAGAGAAGAATGAGTGGACAGTGTTGCTTGGAAGTTGGATTATTTTGTGAAAGGCTTTGAATGCTAAGAGGAAAGCCCTTCTTTTCCTAAGCTTTGATTTCCTTCTCTAAAAGTGAGTTGGACAAGATGAACTTTATTGATGATGATGATTTTTGAGGAGGGATACTCGTATTACACAATCAACAAATATTTATTAAATTACAAATGTGCCAGACATCACATGAGGCACTATGGCTACAAAGAATGAAATAATCCCGGCTTGTAATGAGCTCCCTGTTAGTGGAGAGACAACTGGTTTGGGATTCAGGAAAAGCTGGATTCAAGTACTGCTTCTGACGTGTATTGGCTTTGTGATCCCTACTTTAGTGATTTTACATCGAAATGTTTCAGGCAGTTCTTAAGAATGTAAGTGTAATGAAGACTCTCTGGGATCACTCTCTCAGGGCCAGGCAAGTTATTCCTAGTCCTTCGGGTCTTGGAAAGGGCTTTTTTTGCTACTTATGACTCCTTTTTACCAGAGAAATGTGTACGTGACCCTGAGTATATAAGTATATAAAATAGGTATACAAATTAAACATTTACTGATAATAAATCATAAATAAATTTATTGTGAAATAATTCTTTGGTATACATACACATACTTTTATCATTTATTAAAGACAAAATCAAATTTGCATACTAATGACATAGATGTACTTGTTTGTTATTATATAATGAATTAAATCTTGGCAGGACATTTGCTACTTTTTACTATTGCCAAATTTTTCTTGACCCCCACATTTATTTGTAACCCCATGTGCGGTGCAGATCCAGAGTTTAAGAAGCTTTGCTCTAGGGGGACCCAGAGGGATTTGGAGTATTTCATCTCTGTTGCCATTGGCTCAAGCTCCATTCGATTGTGCTCCTCTTATTGCTATGCAGAAGTAGCTAACACTCCAGTTCTGTTTAACCACTTTAAATCAATTAGTTTTTATAAAGTGATATTTAGTTTAACTATAGAACAATTAATTACAAAAGTACAAATGTTTTCTCTAATTCCTCAGAGATACACTCTCTTATCCTATCCCAGACTCTGTGGAGAGTATGGCTCATTCTTAGTATGACTTCCACATATTTGTTCTCACCATGTTCATCTCTAGGTTGACTTCTATTTGTCCCAGGCTGGCCCCAAAGGGCACTTTTTGCTCTATAAAGGCATCAATACATTTCAGCAGAAGCTGGACACTGGGACACTAGGATGTTAGGGCCTTGGGGGCTTGTATTCTGATCTTTCCAAACTTACAAGAGGAAGTCTCCAATACTTTTACTAAAATGGACAAAGAAAAATTCAGAGGAAAAGAACTAAGACTCCATTTCATGAGTTCATATGTTGACCTTGGTGGAAAGGACCCAAGAAACCTTCTTTTAGATTATTCCCTCTCATCAGATACGAATCTTGGAGTCAAACCAAGGGTCAGTAGCCAAAGAGGAAGGGCCAAGATGGATGAAGGCCTCCAATTCTCCCTATGCTACAATTTGAGAGAGTAGATGTTTCCTAGCTCCATGGTTAGTAGATTGAAACCAGGGACTGAGGTATGCTTAAGTCTCCCCAAGGCCCCTTTCATTACATATCATCACTGACTCTCCTGGAAGCAGGCTACCCAGACTCTTCCATATGGCAAGGAATATCAGAGATGCTCTGTTCATATGCCAGACTGTTATATTAGCTACATAAGTTACTGATCTATGTCTTTGGAAGACATTTCCATACTGGAAGCTCCCCATAGATTGAAATCATCTCTTCCCCCAAGACATAATATCTTTAAGGTCCTTTACTATTCTGAAGCTTTTTGAAGCATTCCTTCTTCTAAAGGCACTTCTAGCTCTGAATTCTATTCACTTCTAACATTTTTATGTTCTACCTAATCCTGATATTTTATGTTCTGTGTTCTAGAGCTTAGATTTTCCAGGTTTAGATTTGAATTATGCTATAATTTTGTGACTTCTGTGAGCAGTAGGATCCATGAACGATTTGAGATCTGAAACAAAAGTTGAACTGAATTCTTAAGGAGGATAAACAAAATAATAATAATAACAACAACATTTATATAGCACTTGCCATATCCTGGGCACTTTTCTAAGTACTTTACAATTATTATCTCATTTGTTCCTCACAATAACCCTGAGGGGCAGGTGCTATTATCATCTCATTTTACAGATAAGGAGATTGAGGCAGAGATTTAAATAAACCTGCATAGAGTCACATTGCTAGTAAATGTCTGAGACTGAATTTGAATTCACACCTTCCAGGTTTTATGCTTTTTTCATCACACAACCTAGCTGCCTAATGGTGTTATTGGACCTAAAATTTCCTAGGGTATCACACTCAAGCCATTCGAGAATTAACTGAAGGAAATAGTAATTTTAAGCTAGAGAAAACTCAAGTGTAAAAAAAGCCACCTGTCTCCAAACATTTAAAGTGCTGTCCTATGGAAAGGGAATTAGATTGACTCTGCTTAGCCTCAGAGGAAAGAACTAGGAACAGTGGGTAGAAATTACACTGAAAGTGAACAGAAACAGTACACTAATAATTGCTAACATTTTTAACAGTACTTGCAAACAGTCACTGTTCTAAGTGCTTTACAATTATGTTCTCATTTGATTCCCTCAACAACCATGGGAAGTAGGTGTTTTTATTACCTCTATTTTAAAGATGTGGAGACTGAGTCATAAAATAGTTATTTTCCATGGTAATCATATACAGAAGCATGTGAGGCTGTAGGACTAAGGCTGGGGCACTGAGCCATCTAGCTTCCTAAAACAACATTGTAAAGACAATCACCTTTGAAAGGCCCAAGAACAATGAAAAACCATGATTGCAGAGAACTGATGATGAAAAATTCTCCCCCTAACAGAGAGGGAATGTATCCAGGACACAAATATAGCATTTGGGTCAAAGAATACGAACAGATAACTTTCAGATGATGATATTGGAACTATTTCCACTCATATGAAAGAGTGTTCCAAATCACTATTGATCAGAGAAATGCAAATTAAGACAACTCTGAGATACCACTACACACCTGTCAGATTGGCTAGAATGACAAGAAAAGATAATGATGAATGTTGGAGGGGATGAGAGAAAACTGGGACACTGATGCATTGTTGGTGGAATTGTGAACGGATGCAACCATTCTGGAGAGCAATCTGGAATTATGCTCAAAAAGTCATCAAACTGTGCATACACTTTGAACCAGCCGTGCTACTACTGGGCTTATATCCCAAGGAAATACTAAAGAAGGGAAAGGTATGTGCCAAAATGTTTGTGACGCCCTTTTTATAGTGGCTAGAAACTGGAAAATGAGTGGATGCCCATTAGTTGAAGAATGGTTGGGTAAATTGTGGTATATGAAAGTTATGGAATATTATTGTTCTGTAAGAAATTGCTTGGAGAGACTTACATGAACTGATGCTGAGTGAAACGAGCAGAACTAGGGGATCATTACACACTACAACAATGATACTGTATGAGGATGTATTCTGATGGAAGTGGATATCTTTAACGAAGAGATCTAATTCAGTTCCAACTGATCAATGATGGACAGAATCAGCTACACCCAGAGAAGGAACACTGGGAAATGAGTGTAAACTGTTAGCATTTTTGTCTTTCTTCCCAGGTTATTTTTACCTTCTGAATCCAATTCTTCCTGTGCAACAAGAAATTCGGTTCTGCACACATATATTGTATCTAGGATATACTATAACATATTTAACATGTATGGGACTGCCTGCCATCTAGGGGAGGGGGCGGAGGGGAAAATTCAGAACAGAAGTGAGTGCAAGGGATAATGTAAAAAATTACCCATGCATATGTACTGTCAAAAAGAAAAGTTATAATTATAAAATTAATTTTAAAAAATAAATATATAAAAAACAAATATAGCATTTGGGATTTTGAACATGGCTAAAACAGGGACTTGTTTTAATTTTGTTTCTGTTTTGTAATTTTTTCAGTCACATGAGATTCTTCATGAGCCCATTTGGAGTTTCTTCTTGTTGTTGTTGTTTTTTTTTTGTTTTTTTTTTTTTGGCAAAGTTACTGGGATGGTTTGCCAATTCCTTCTCCAGCTCATTTTACAGATCAGGAAACTGAGGTAAACAGAATTAAGCATCTGAAGCCAGATTTGAATTCATGAAGATGAGTCTTCCTAACTTTAAGTCCACTACTCTACTCAATGTGCCTATCTGATTAACTATGTTTTGATTAAATTTTCTTTCTTTTTTCATGGGGAGAATTATGGGTAAGAGAAATAATTGATTGCTAATTAAAAATAAATTAATTTTTTTAAAAATTAAGAAATTCTAGACAAGCAAATTTGGGTTTGACATAAGGAAGAACTGAACATTTGGAGCCTATCCAGAATTCCAGCAGAGGTGACCCTTTTCCCACTGGAATTCTCCCAGAGAAGATGGGATGACCTGGAGATGTTGAGAAGGGAACTCCTGATCTGTCTTGGGTTGGACTGCTCTGACACTCTATACCCAGTATAATAGATTTGTGATCATTGATCATTAATCTGGCAGTATATGGTGGATGACCTGGAAATAGAGGAGAGACTGGTGTCTCCCAAGCACGGTGGTTGGCACTTCATCAGCCTTGGTACCTCTTTCCCCTTCCCCCCTCCTTCCCTCTTTTCCCACTCTTTCCCTGAAGCCATAGACCCCCCCTGCAGAACTTGCCGCCCACCTCCTACTCCTGCTCCAGGCCTGGGGAAGGGGAGGGAGGCCTCTGAGACATCTCAGCTCCTGATGGGCTGGGACATGTCAACCAGGTATTTGTTTCTTCAGGCCTTTGTTTTCTATTTACCAATTGATTTCTCTCTTGGCTCCAGCTGGGGGTGGGTGGTGGATGGGTTGGGGGTGTGTATTGGAGGGATTGTGCAAGCCTAGCCCGACCCAGCCCTGATCACTGCCTAGGGGGCTCTGCCAGGTGGGAGGCACAGGGCTCCCTGCCCCCAACTTAACTGCTTAGCACCCACTCCCACCCAGATGCCCCTAATAATAATAAAGATTATTATAACAGTTCCCATTTCTGTAGTGACAAAATGCATCCCTCACAATCATGGGATATAGGGAATACAGGAATTATTGTTCCCATTTTGTGGATGAGAAAGCTGAAGCTCAGAGAGGTCGAGTGAATTCCTTAGAATCATCCTGCTAGCATGATCTCTTGGTCAGAAAGACTTGGCCTGGCTCAGCTCCTGAGAGATCCTAATAAAGTCATCTGAGGTTGACTTCCCCTGCTGTTTGAAAATGTTAATTGTAAACTCACCCCTTCCGTAGATGTAATATATAGCCTTTACATTTTCAGGTGACCCTCATAAGAATCCTAGGAGTGAGTCACAGCATACCCATTTTACAGATGAGGAAAATAAAGTTGACAGTAGATGGTCACTGCAGCAAAAACAGTGCTGGATTTTGTGTCCAGGAAAGACTCAGCTTCAAATCCAGTCTCCTGTATCTCAACCTATGTGGCCTTTAACAATATCTTTAGCTCTTTGTCCTCATTTTTCAGATTTGTAAAATGGGGAAGGGAAGGAAGAGGAGCTAAATAGATCATGGGTTATTTTCTTCCTTTCTTGCTGGGGAATCCTATGATAGAACATAATGTATATAAAAATGTATTGAAAACACTTGGCAAATCTTAAAGTGCGACATATAAATGCAATATGAATTATACTTGTCAAATGACTCACCCAGGGTCAAACAGCTCATACTTAAGGGTTTGTGAAACACTTTACATATATTATCTCTTTTGAGAAGGACAATAACTATGAAGAAGGTGCTATTTTTGTAATCGGGGAAACTAAGACTGAGTCGGTGCTTTGCTCAGGATCACACGATTACTAAGTGCTGGAAGTGGGATGTGAACCCAAATTTTCTTGACTTTCTGTTCAGTGTTCTAACCATCACATTTCAGAATCCTGTGATTCAGATTCCTTTAGGCAGAGAAATAATCTGCATGTGGGGGAATGTTACCTGGGAGCCCAAAGTGATGGCTGATTACTTGGCCCTTGTGTGCCTATGTGTATACATCAGAGAGGCAGACAGAGAGGCTCTCTAGCTTGTGAATCAGAGCTGTAAATAGTACTTTTTCCGGATCTAGGATTAGCTTCATTAAACATGATTTCAAATCAACAATTTAAAACAATTTAAAAACAAATTTATTTGGGGGTGGGGAGGAGAAACACCCCCCCACCCCGGAACACAGTAAGATTATTCTGCCAAGGGTGCCAGGGAAGGAATTCAGAGCTTGGCTGAGAACGTGTCACCCACTGGCTTCGCATTTTAACTTATCTTGCCAACTAGGTGCTAAACTTACTTATTTCTATTCTGATGAAAGGAAGAAAGTGCTGCCAGTGCCCTCTAAATGTCAGCACTCTGGGCCTAGGACCCAGTCACGCTAGCCTAGTTATAGCACTCCATGCATTCAGATATATTGGCTGTGGCTATTCCCAAGACTGAGACGCCACCTCACCAATCATACTGATGTGACAAGTATTTGATCTACATTTAAGCAACATTTTAAAATCATTTTCTCATGTGATTCTCGGGGAGGGAGTCAGGACAAGACTGATTAATGGATAAATCAATCAAAAAACTTTGATTAGGTATTTACTCTGAGGCAGGTATTATGATAAGTGCAGGAATATAAAGAAAGGGAAAAACATGGTCCCTGCTCTTCTAGAGTTCACATACTAATCGGGAGACAATGTACAAACGAGTAGACATACGCTTTCCCTCTGTCTGTGTCTCTCTTCTTCTGTCTCTGTCTCTCTGCTCCTCTACTTTGTTTTTCTGTGTCTATCATCTATCTATCGATCTACTAATTCTTTTTGCTCCTCTATTTTGTCCCTCTGTTTCTCTGTCACTGTATATATATGTATATATACACATGTGTCTGTCTATCATCCATCCATCTATCTTCTATCAAGCTATTCATCCATTCTATCTATTATCTATCTATCTATTAATTCTTTTTGATCCTCTATTTTATCCCTCTATTTCTCTGTCACTGTATGTATATGTATACACAGGTGCCTTGTCTATCTATTTATAATCTATCCATTCATCTATCATCTATCAATCTATTCATCCATTCTATCTATTAACCCTCTCTGCTCCTCTATTTTGTCGTCTATTTCTCTGTCACTGTATGTATATATATATATGTATACACACATGTATCTAACTCTATTATCTATCTATCAATTGTCTATAATGATAACTAACTCTAAGGAGATGGGAAGCAGAGAGACTGAACCACAAATATCATCATAAAGAAGGGAGCTGGTAAGCCAAGAGACAGAGGTCAGAAGGAAGGGCAATCCAGACACTGGGAAAGTCAGCACAAAGGCACTGAGTCTGGAGATAGAGATGCTTTATGTGAAGAAGAGCAAAGAAACTGGTACAGTTGTATCATGGGGAACATGGAGTAGAACCAGGTATAAAAAGACTAGAAAGGTAGGGAAGTAGCCAAGTTATAAAGAGCTTTAAATGTCAAACAAAGGGCTTTATATTCAATACTGGAGTTGATTGGGAAGGTATGTAGTAGCACCACATACCTTCCTGGAGTCCTGGAGTCAGAAAGACCTGAATTCAAATATGACCTCAAACAATAGCTGTGTGAGCCTGGGCAAGTCACTTATCCCTGTTTGCCTCAGTTTCTTTATCTGTAAAATGAGCTGGAGAAGAAAATGGCCAACCACTCTAGTACCTTTGTCAAGAAAACTCCAAAAGGGGTCGCAAAGAATTGAACATGACCAAAATAACTGAACAGCAACAACAATAGGACTCTACAAGAGAGTGACATGGCTAGACTCAAACTTTAGGAAACTCACTTTAGCAGGTAAATGAATGATTAGACAGGCTTGAGGCAAGAAGACCAATTAGAAGGTCATTGAAATAGTCTAGATAAGAGCTGAAGACCTGATTCAGGATGATGGCTTTGAGTGGAGAAAAGGGACACATAGGTATGACAACACATTTTATATGTGGGGTAAGTTCAAGTGAGGAATGACACTAAGGTTTTGATCTTAAATGCCTGGGAGGGTATTAGTGGCTTTGATAGTAATGTAGATGTTGGGATAGAGGCAAAGGTTAGGGACAGTGATGTTAAACCCATAAAGTAACCAGGGCCACTAAAGCACACATAATGATCCCTATAGATTGCTTATTGGCTTAGAAAACCTCATATGTTTATATCTTTATTTTTTATTAATATACCAACACATATTCTGATGGAAGTGGAAATCTTCAACATAAAGAAGATCCAACTCACCTCCAGCTGATCAATGATGGACAGAAACAACTACACCTAGAGAAGGAACACTGGGAAGTGAATGTAAAGTGTTAGCACTACTGTCTATCTACCCAGGTTACTTATACCTTCGGAATCTAATACTTAATGTGCAGCAAGAAAATTGGATTTACACACATATATTGTATCTAGGTTATATTGTAACATATGTAAAATGTATGGGATTGCCTGTCATCAAGGGGAGGGAGTAGAGGGAGGGAGGGGAAAATCTGGAAAAATGAATACAAGGGATAATATTATAAAAAAATTACTCATGCATATATACTGTCAAAAATTTATAATTATAAAATAAAAAAATATACCAACACATTATAACAAGATAGGAACTACATCTGATTTGAACCACAATCTGGATGTGGGCTACATGTGATCCAGGACTGAGTGCTTAACACTTTTGAGGAAAAGATAACGCAATCTGTTTTGGACATGCTTATGAAACGTCCAGTAAAATGTTTACGGAACAATTGGTGATGTGGGACTGAAGATCAGAAGAGATAATAGGGCTATGTTCATAGAAATGATCATTGAACCCATGGGGGCTGATGAGATCAATAAGTGAGATAATAGAAAGGGAAAAGAGAAGAAGGTCTAGGATAGAGGCTTGGGGGACATCCACAGTTATCAGGCTTGACTGAATGAAGAACCAATAAAAGATTAAGAAGTAGAGAGATGGATGGGAGACCCAGGAGAGATGGGTGTCATTTAAAATCAGAGAGGAGAGAGTCTCCAGGAGGAGATGATGGTTGACTATATCAAATGGTGCATAGAAGTTAGGAAGCATGAAAACTGAAGAAAGACCATTGGATTTGGCCAGAGATCACTGATAACTTTGTAGAGTGATTTCAGTTGGATGATGAGGTTGGATATCAGATGGCAGAGATTTTAGAAAGATTAGCTGAGAAAAAAGTGGAGCCTCCAAGTATAGATGACTTTCTCAGGGAGGTTAGCCAAGAAGGGTAGGAGAGATATAGGATGCAAGCTGGCAGGAGTGGTAGGATCAAATGAGGATTTTTGTGAGGGAGAGGAAAACATAGTCATGTTTGTAGGCAGTAGGGAAGGAGTTGGGAGAAGTAGAAAGAGGAAGTAGAGATGATAATGGGCCAATCTTCTGGAGAAGGCAGAAGGATGTAGAATCAAGAAGCCTAAAGAGAATTGGTCTTGGCAAAGAGAAGTGTCACCTCTCCATCTGAGATGAGAGTAATGGAGGAGACAGAGGGATACAGAGGGGGAAGTTGTCTGAGCGATGTAAGAGGAGGAGGAGGGGAGAAGGGAATGCTCTTGTGAAATATCCTCGGTTTTTTGGTGGGGAAGAAGAGGCTCTTAGTGGAGAGAGTGAAGAAAGGGGTTCCATGGAAGGCATGGGAAGAAAAGAGAATGTTTGGACTAGCCACTATGGAGAGAGGTGTAGCAAATTGAGTGGAAAGGCATAATAATCCTAGCTAGCATTTATTTAGCGCTTTAATGTTACAAAGCTTTTCTTATAAGTGATCTAGTTAGTGTCAGAGACAGAATTCAAACTCAAATCTTCCTGATTCCAAGTTCAACCTTTTGTTCATTACAATACCTAGATGTCTAGTGGAATGATTGCCTTGATGCACTGAAGGCCCAATAAAGATTAGATAACACAAAATTAGAGTGATCAGGTCAGCAGTTTTGTAATTTGCTCCAGTTCCTGTAAATGAGATTGAGGGAAGCAGATGGCGAAAGTAGTCTGTGGTTAAGGTTTATAGAGGAGTGATTTCAAGAGAAGAAGATAAGGTAAAGTTGGATTTATTCACTAAGGAGCAAAGATGGGGAGAGGTTATCACTCCTATTTTATATAGCAAGATATTGAGAAATGAGGACAAACCAAATTTGTAAAAGATCTGGTTCTTATGAGATCTTCTTGGTTACTGGCTTCTACTTGCAGATGATCCCTGGGACTTTCATCCTAGGACTCAGGGCTCCCATCTTTTATTTCTTTCTAAATCTTCCTTCACATCTTCTCCATATCCTAGCCTAATAATAGCACCTCTCCATAGACACAGACAGACATATACATGCTGGAACTCTGTCTTCCCAGAAATCAGCAGGAGTCAGGATCACTAAATGTCTTTATTCTCGATCTTTACCGTCGCCTCCAACGCCAGGTCAGGAGTGCGAGTGAGTGTGAGTTCCACCACCCAAGTTTCTCTTACTCCTCCCACACAAGTCACTTCCCCCTCTTTGTCCCACCAATCAAGTCAGCACAGAACAGCTAGGGAGGGTCAACATTCAAACAAGTTAATAGGGAACCGTCCAATTGGCAATTAGTCCCATGTGCTTCATTATCCAAGTGCATTGCTCAGTTCTAGCCCTTTACATATACAGGCACACATACACACACACACACACACGCACATAAATACACACAATTGACACAGACATGCACACACCCCTTTTCAACACTTTAATCTCCCTAATTCACAAATTCAGAAGTTTACTATATTTGATCCTAAATTCTTTCCCCTTTTTTTTCTGACACTCCAATATCTACTTTCCTCTTACCCCTTGCCTCCACATTCTCTAGACTACAAGAGTTGTTCTAAGATAGTTTTGTAAAAGTGAGATATTGTGACCTAACTGATAGAAAAATGGTTTGTCTCTTTCTTGCTTCAGTCTTTTTTATCCCATTCAATAACCTCTAGTGGCTCCCTATTACCTCCAGAATCAAATACAAAACTCTGTTTGTGTCTTAATGACTTTCATGATCTGGCTCCCTCCTACCTTTCCCAAATTCCTTCTTATACTTTCCTCCCTGTTGTATACTTTGTGATCCAGCTAATATTTGTCTCCTTGCTATTCCTCAAATATCATACTCCAAGCATTTTTATTGACTGTCCCTTCTCCTCACTGCCTCCTGACTTTTTCAAATCTCAGATCGAACCCCACTCTCTTCAAAAGCACTTTGTGCTAATACCTATCCTCTGTTCATTATCTCCATTATATCCCATATGTAGCTTGTTTGTCCATAGCTGTTTGCATATTACCTCTCCATTAGATAGTGAGATCCCAGAGGTCAAAATCTACTTTTGCCTTTTGCCTTTTTTTATGTCACTTCGAGACAGCACAGAGCCTGGCCCATAATAAATGCTTGTTGATATGACTGTAGTGTGAGGAAGATCTAGTTTCATACCCTCCTCTGATCATAAGTGAGAATAACATTGTATTAGGGTGTGCACCCAGGAAATGCTTTGTAATGTGTAAACATCAAGTAAATACTTACTGGGTCATAAAAATATTATTTTTAGTCACCTAAGAAAAGAAACTGAAACTGAAAAACAACAACTAAACTTTACTTTGAAAATACACATTTTGTATAAGAGGTATGGTATTTCTTGCCTTCTCAGTGGGTTGGGGAGGTGCTAGAGGAAAGAAGAAAATTTGGAAATGAAAATGAAAATAAAATTAAAAAATAGAAATTTTGTATGAGCTCCTTTTATTTACAGCCCCCTCCTATACAACACAACCTTTTCAGTCTGGCTTTTTTTGGCTACAAAAGCATCTTTCCAATTGGACCTTTCTTCCCTTATCCCAGCTGGAAGGGGACAAAAAGGCCAAAGGTGAAATTTAAAGACTGGTGATTACAACGTATTCTTAGACTGTTTAAGAATTTGATTGTTTTCCCTTTCCATACCTGAACCAACCAGCACCAGGACCACATACTACGATCTGAGTTAAGAAAAAAGAAAGAAAGAAAGAAAGAAAAAGAAAGAAAGAAAGAAAGAAAGAAAGAAAGAAAGAAAGAAAGAAAGAAAGAAAGAAAGAAAGAAAGAAAGAAAGAAAGAAAGAAAGAAAGAAAGAAAGAAAGAAAGAAAGAAAGAAAGAAAGAGAGAGAGAGGGCAGGAGGGAGGGAGGAAGGAAGGAAGGAAGGAGGAAAGAAAGAAAGGAAGGAAGGAAGGAAGAAAGGAAGAAAGAAAGAAAGAGAGAGAAAGAAAGAAAGAGAGAGGGCAGGAGGGAGGGAGGAAGGAAGGAAGGAAGGAAGGAAGGAAGGAAGGAAGGAAGGAAGGAAGGAAGGAAGGAAGGAAGGAAGGAAGGAAGGAAGGAAGGAAGGAAGGAAGGAGGAAAGAAAGGAAGGAAGGAAGAAAGGAAGAAAGAAAGAAAGAGAGAGAGAGAGAAAGAAAGAGAGAGAAAGAAAGAGAGAGAAAGAAAGAAAGAAAGAAAGAAAGAAAGAAAGAAAGAAAGAAAGAAAGAAAGAAAGAAAGAAAGAAAAAGAAAGAAAGAAAGAAAGAAAAGAATGAAAGAAGGAAGGAAGAAAGAGAGGGGAGAGAGAGAGATAGAGAGTGAGGAACGGAGGGAGGGAGGGAGAAAGGAAGGAAAAAAGGAAGAAAGAGAAAGAAAATGGCCAGAGAAACCACAATCTATTTGGCTTTTTAATGTCCTAGTGGCAGCTAGGTAGAGTGGGATCCTCTTGAGAGCAGGAGGGAGGAAAGCAAACAGTCTGCCTGACCTTGGCATGAACTTGGCTTTGCCAACAAAACTGCCTTGGAGCAGGTGAGGCAGTGTCATAGAGATAGTCAGGAAGAAATGTATAGAGGGTCTTCAGTCAAAGGATGTACCTCCTTCTTCCTTCCAAATCAGAGCCTCCTGGAACTGAAGGGAAGCAAATGGGAAAAGAATCCTGGAAGCGGAGATATAGGGAGCTCAGCCACAGAAACTGGGAAAGCAAACCCTGTTGCTGGCAGACTCTAGATCCTGGGCAGCCCCAACAGATGACTGTTAGCACACTGTGGTGTGCCTGTGCACCCCTGGCACACTCCACAGGCATGGCTATCCCTCTGACAAATTCTGGCAGCATGACCCTGAACAAATCCCTTAATCTCCGTGCCCCCAAGCAATTCTATAAAACTATAGATGACAGAACAATTGTGGATTTGCATGGGCATTTTTTTTTTTTAAACTGGGGTTGTCTAGCCTAACCCAATTAAATTATGTATAGAAGAACTGCCAAAGCATATATATATATATATATATATATATATATATATATATATATATATATATATATATATATATATATGTATATATATTTGTATGTATGTATTAATAGACAAATATACAAAACAATCCAACAAATAGTTACTAAAGATTTATGGGATATAAAACACTGGGCTAGGTTCTACAGGATCTGGAGGAGAGGCACCTGCTTTTTAGGCTGAGCAGGTTTCCCTTTAAGGGACTGGGGCCATTCATGTAAGTATCATTTGGCTTTCTCTCTGCCTGAGGCAGGTCCAGACTGTGGAGAATTGACATCTGAGGATTTTTGTGGAATTCCCCTTCCTTCTCTAGAATGCCTTTTTGACCTTAGGTAGAAGGGACTAACCATTTCATCTGAATTTGCTAATTTTTTTTAACCTTAGAAATCACATCCTTTTTATCCTTTGTGATTTGTAAAGTTATTTTTATTGCATTTTATGGTCCAGAAATGATTCTAATGGCCCAGCTGAGCTTGAATAAATGGACTGGCTTGAATTAGACCTAGTAAATAAATGAATACAAAGTTCCCCTTCCTGAATGGAAGTTACAGTCTGATAGATAACAATATAACTCTTTTACAGAGGATGAAGCTGCCTCCTAACTCATGCTTTCCCTTGGTGAGTCTTTGAGGGGGACTTAGCATTAGCACCTATCCAGTGACAGGTTATACATCAGTCATTTGAACACCAGCCTCGTTCAATAAGGACGCTCATTACCAGTGCTCCTCCCAAATAGCATCTCTCAGGGAATGGAAGTCTGAATCAGGGTTGGTGGAGAGAGCACCCACATTCGCTTGACATGTTCTAGAGTGACTTACAAAGCTTTATTTATTTTAACCCTCATAGTAATACCATATGTATTTTTACAGAGGTGGAATGAGACCTGTCCAAGGTGACACAGCCTGGAAATAGCAGAGAGAAAGAACCAACCTGATGCTCTTTACCCTATTCTATCCAGCCTCTAAATGAAAACTAATAAAGGGGAACATTGTTAATAATGGGCATGAAATAAACTTGCCAGATTCAGGCTGGGATATCTTAATTTCCAAACTATTTTACCTCCTCTGGGTAGCTGAATGGAACAGAAGATAGAGCGCTGGAACCAGTCAGATACACATATCTCCCTGAGTTCTAACCCGACCTTAGATACCGACTAGCTATGTGACCCTAGACAAGTCATTTAACCCCGTCTGCCTTAGTTTCCTCATCTATAAAATGATCTGGAGAAGGAAATGGCCAACCATTTTAGTATCTGTGCTAAGAAAACACATACTTTAGGTATATTATTCCCCATAGAAACGATGGAAATCACAACTAGAACTTGGAACTAAATGCAGGACTCTATGCAGGGGAAACAGGTATGAATAAACTAGGTGTCAGATATAGATGCAGATGCAAAATGCTAGACTTCAACCAGGAAAATTTGAGTTCAAAACCTACCTCAGACATTTACCAATTGTGTGACTATGGGCCAGACATTTAACCTCTCTTGGTCTGTTTCCTCATGCATAAAAAAGAGGGGGGTGAGATAATATGGCTTTAAGACTCCAGTTTTGCATCTATGACTTAAACTAGCCCTTGTCCTTAGGGAACTCAGAGTCTGAGAGGAGAGATAAGATGTATAAACAAACCTTCACAATTTATGGTAAGAGTCACAAGGGTAGGGCTGACCTCCTGACTGTTGTCCTTAAACTATTTCCCTACTTCTGCCCTGTCTGCCTTTAGTCTCAGATTCAGAACTTGTCACTTTTGTACCTAAGGCATGAACAGAAGCATGAAACACCATCAGTTCAGTTCAGGTAGAGATGAAGTGGGAGTTAGGGGGGCATTGATGTTAGGATGTGAATAGGCAGGGAGAGGTACTTCCTTGGGGTGCAGGGTTGGGGGAGCAACCCTGAGCTTCCTTTTAAAAATCATGCTTGCTAACTAAAGACTACTAAGGAGACAACTCAGCTGCCTCACTGTTTCAGATACCGACAAGTTTACATAGAATTTGGACTCAGCACACATTTTTTTTATGTTTATATTTTATTTTTGTAATTTATTTATCTTAGAAAGTGTTTATATTTCTTTTTATTTTCTAATTATATGTAAAAACATTTTTAACATTCTTTTTTTAAATTTTGAGCTCTAAATTCTCTCCCTCCTTCCTCTCTCTCGCCTCTTCACCTTGAAAAGACAATTTGCTATTGATTATACATGTTAGCATACATTTATTTTTTTAAAGTCTATTTTATTGAGGCAGCTAGATAACACAGTGGATAAAGCACCAGCCCTAGGAGTCAGAAGATTCTGAGTTCAAATTTGATCTCAGACACTTAACACTTACTATCTGTGTGATCCTGAGCAAGTTACATAACCCCATTTGCCTCAAAGAAAAAGAAAAATATATTTTATGCCCCCCAATTACATTTTTCTCCTTCTTTCACTTCCTTCCTCCAAGACATCAAGCAATCTGATATAGGTTATACATGTACAATCATTGAAAAATATTTCCATATTACTCATGTTGTAAAAGAAGAATCAGAACAAAAAAAAAAACCCCAACCTGAAAATAGTACCTCCAATTATATGTTAAAACATTTTTAAACAACTTTGTAAAAGTTTTGAGTTACAAATTCTAGTTCTTTCTCCCATTTTCCCTCTTTGAGATGCTAAATAATCAGATATAGGTTATACATGTGCAATTGTGTAAAACATTTCTATATTAGTCATTTTGTTCAAGAAGACACGAATAAGTGCAAAAAGAAAGATGAAAGAAAATGGAAATAGTTTGTTTAAATCTGTATTCAAACAATATCATTTCTCTGGAGGCAGAAAATATGCTGCATGGTTAGTCTTTTGGGATTTTCTTGAATCATTGTATTGCTGAAAATTCAGTTTTTCATTGAAAAACATTGGTAACTGTGTACAACATTCTCCTGGTTCTGTTCACTTCACTTTAATCAATTCTTTTTTGTCTTTCCAGGTTTTTCTGAAATCATCCTACTTGTTATTTCTTTTAGCACAATAGTATTCTATCACATTCATATACCACAACTTGTTTAGGCATTATCCAATTGATGGGCATCCCTTCAAGTTCCAAGTTAGTCACTACAAAAAGAGCTGTTATGAATATTTTTGTATACATGGGTCCTTTTCCCTTTTTTATGGCCTCTTTGGGATTCAGATCTAACAGTCGTATTATTGGATCAAAGGGTATGTATTATTTCATAACCCTTTGGGCATAGTTCCAAATTGATCTCTAGAATGGTTGGATCGGTTCACAGCTCCACTAACAATGCATTAATTTCCCAATTTTCCCAAATACCCTCCGATATCCATGATTTTTCTTTTTTTGTCATATTAGGCAATCTGATAGGTGTGAAGTGGTACCTTAGAGTTGCTTTAATTTGCATTTCTCTAATCAATAATGATTTAAATCAGTTTGTCTAAAAACTATTTGTTCATATCCTTTGACCATTTATCAAATGGGGATAACATGTATTTTTTATAAATTAGATTTATTTAACTACATATCTAAGAAATGAGACCTTTATCAGACATACTTGTTGCAAAATTTCCCCCCAATTTTCGGCTTTCCTTATAATTTTGTTTGCTTTGGTTTTGTCAGCACACATTTGTTAGACCTAATTTTGTGCAAGACACTGGGCACCCACAGTCAAATGATGAAACATCACTCTCAAATTGATCCTTCCTCCACAGTGTCTATTCCCTTGTCTCCTCTCACTTGAACTGCTTCAACTGTCTCTAATCTCTGAGTCTCAAGTCTCTCTCTTGTCCAATATTGTCTTCCCACAGCTGCCAAAATGATTTCTCTAAAGTGGAAGTATAATAATGTCACTTCCCTGCTCAAAGAGCTCTGGCCCTATTACTTCTGGGATCAAATACCAGCTCTTCTCTTTGGCATTTATAGCCTTTCCATTTTCTGGGCTTATAAGGTATTACTCCTTTTCACAAACTCTTGTGTGCTAGCCAGACTAGTCTATTTGCTGTTCCTTTTACATGATGAATCATCACCAATCTTACAGTCACCATTTAGAAAAATGAGCCTCTTCCTCACAGGATTCCCACTTGCCTTCAAAATTCATCTCAAGGGTCACCGCCTACATATTCCCTCTCCACTCCCAGCTGTAATGTCTTCTTACATTAATTTTTTTTAAGTCTGAGTCTTACCTGCCATCTAGGGGAGGCAGTGGAGGGAAGGAGGGGAGAAGTTGGAACAGAAGTTTTTGCAAGCGTCAATGTTGAAAAATTACCCATGTATATGTTTTATCAATAAAAAGCTCTTAAAAAAAAAGACTGAATGTTTCCACCTGATGGTTAGAAGTGATGGGGCTACTTACGGGACTCTTCTCATTACTTATAAGCACAGGACTTGTTACCTGTTTCATTTCTGACTTTGTCTGGATGAGGGAAGGGACTATGATTAATCTCAATTTTGAATCTTCCCCCAGCTCAGGGCTTGTGAATGTAGTAATTGATTAATCAGTCAGTCAGCTAACATTGATTAAGCAGCTACCATGTGACAGGCACTATGCTAAACACTGAGGATATAAAAGTAAAAGTCAGTCTTTGTCCAGTAGGAGAGAGAACACGCAAACAACTATATACAAACAAGATATATACAGAAGGAAGGCACTAAGATTAAGGAGGGTCAAATGTCTTCTTATAGAGAGTGGGGCTTTAGTTAACTAGGGAAGCCAGGAGACAGAGATGAGGAGGAAGAACATTTCAATCATGCATAGGATAAGCCAGAGGAAACACTTTGGAGTCGGGATATGAAATATCGTAGGAAAAAACCAATGCTACTGGACTCTAGAGTATGGGAGATGGGTATAAGATATAAGAGAGGGAAGAAAGTTATGAAAGGCTTTAAAAACCAAACAAAGAATTTTCTATTTAATCCTGGAGGTAATAGAGAAGCACAGGAATTTATTGAATAGTAGAGTTATGTGGTCAGCCCTGAATTTTATGAAGATCAATTTAACAGCTGAATGGAGGTTAGATTAGAATGGGAAGAGATGAGGCAGGGAGACCAACCAGTATATATGTAATAAATGTTGAGTAAATGAATATTGGGTGCTCATTGATTCAAGAAATACTTTGCTGATGCTTGCTATATACATGGCCCTGTGCTGTAGGGCTTATAGAGATGAGTTAAAGCCATCTCTGTCCTTTGGAAGTTTGTGAGGCTGAAGGGATACAAACACATATATCTGCAATATGACATCATAAAGTCCCTAAAAAGAGGCTGTAGACAATCAGTGGAGGGACAGGTACAAAGAGAAGACAGGTGCATAAAGGAAAACTTTGAGGAGTTAGTTTTGGAAGTGAGTTTTGAAGGATGGGGAGAATTTTTTTTGTAGGAAGGGCACTTCAGGTAGCAGAAACAGGTTGGTTGACAGAAGCAAAATACCATTTGCAGTAACTATATCAATTTCTTGGTCTACCAATATGGATATAAACTAGATAAAATAACTACTAAACAGCTTTTATGGAAATAAAGAAGCAAATAATTAGAAAGATGTATAATAGAGCCAACATAGCAGAAGATAACATTTACTTCAGCTCTTCAAGGATCTGTGGTTTCCTTGGTGAGAATACTCCTTCTACCAATATAGATTAGCACAGATCTACGAATATGTGGCTACTTATCCTCTCTGGTTCTCAAATTCCTCATCTGAAAATGAGGTAAATGGCAGAGGTTCCTAACGTGGCAGCCTTACTTCTGGCATGTCAAGGATCTCTGTCCACTGGAATCCTATTTCCGGTGCCCTTTTATCTCTACCTTCACCTTTTACTAACTAGACTTTAACTTTACTTCCAAACCCCAAAATAAACCTCCTTTATCAGCTTTTTAAAAAAATGAGGTAAATGAATGAACTAAATAACCTCAAGATGATCTTCCAGCTCTGCATTTTCCAATTCTGGCAATCACTCTATGATTTGATAAAGTCTTGAGAATATTCATCTTTCTGGGACTGATTTGGCAATCAGTGTCTTTGAACCAATGCAAGCTGATTCTCAGCTAATTGATACATGGTTTGTCTCCTGCCACTCATTCAAAGCCTTTTAGGCTGAAAGAACCTTTGAGGCATTACCTTCGGTAATTCAGGGTCACTTCCATGCCACAACTAGGAAGATTTAAATGAAGTTTATCATATTTTGCCCAAATTAATATATAACTTTGCTGCAATATTAGTAAAAATTGATTTCATTGAATTATACAAAATTATGAATTTTATGTGAATAAAGAACAGTTAAAACTACTTTTTATCCTCATCAGGCTTCATTTTATTCATCTGTAAAATGGAAACAATAACAGCACATATTTAACAGAATTATTTTGAGAATCAAAGCAGATAATGTTAGTGTAAGGGTGGGTGGCAAGTAAGTCAATTAACCTACCTCAATTTATTCAAGTGACATGATGTTATACCATAATTCCCTCTTTTTGCCTCAAACATAAAAATGGGAATAATAATAATAATACCTACTTCTCTGAGCTGTTGTCAAAGTGAAATATTTGAAATAATATTAATAAAGCACTTACCATATTGCCTGACACATAGTAGGTAGTTAATAAATGTTTATTTCCCTCCTTTTGTCAGGTAAAAGCAAACAGTGATAGATATGAACATGTTTTAGGTCTCAATCGATTCATCACAGATTCTAGAATATGTGAAAAGCCTTTGATCAATTTAGAAGTTCTTGAAAGCCATTGGATGAAATAAAAATTCCTGAACTTCTTGCCTCTGAGGATTATTGTAGGGAAAGTAGGGATATGTAAATCTTAAAACATTATACAGATAGGAATGTAACTGAGAGGCTGTGGGAGATGTGGGTTTGGAACAGCTAGGTAGTGAAGACAGAGTACTAATTCTGAGGTCAGGGGACTTTAGTTCAAATCTGGCTTCAGATACTTAGTAGTTGTGTGACTCTGAGCAAGTCATTTTACTCCTCTATGCTGTCATAGATTTGGAATTGAAGAGACCTAAGAAGTCATTGAATCCGAGTCCCTAATTTTCTAGATGAGGAAACTCAGGCCCAGTTACAGTTTGTCAAGAATGTCATAGTTAATAAGTAGAAGAGGTAGGATCTGAAGCCATGGCGTCCGGTTGCAGATTCCCTGCTCTTCCTTCCATCTCTACCACACTAGCTTTTTTCTTGGTAAAACAGAATATTAATGTTTTGCAAAGGTTAAAGTGAAATAGAAATGGGAACTATCATCAGAATCACAAGAGTTTTTAGAGAGTGTTTAGTAATTAGTAATTAGGAAGGAAAGGGATGCTTTCAAAGTCCCAGAGGAAGTTTTTGGCAAAGCCAGGATCTAACTCTCAGCCCAAAGTTCTTGCTGCTGCTTGGGATGCTTTATTTCCCACCATACCAGCCAACCACATCCTCTTGAGATGGGTTGATCTGGTGTGAGCCATTCATACCTTGTCATACAATCATTGACTCCTAGACTTAGGATTGGGTGAGAGCTGAGAGAAGTCATTTAGTCAGTGGTAGCAGACTCAAATAGGGTCCCTGCCTGTGCTTAGAAAACCCTAGGTTTTGTTGTATTTTTATTTTGTTAAATACTTCCTCATTGTATTTTGATCTGCTTTGATCCCAATCCGTATGAGGCTCAAAGGTCACAAGTTTGTCACTTATGGTCTACTCCAAGCTTTCTATTCCTACCACTTCTAAATCCCTTTGGGACCCCTGAGATAGCCAAGCTGGAACACTGAGCTCTTTGTACCCGCTCGTTGTCTCATATATCATATCTATGAATGATGGTAGTGCTGGGGCAGGGGAGACTTTCTGCTTCCACATTTTTTGTTAATAGCCACATCCTAAGCTCCAGGTTAATTTGTAAACTCTGGTGCATTCCTGGGGACATTTCACTCTGGTGTTCATCATTCCTCTGAACTGAACTCAGGCTAGTACTCTTTTTTTTTTTTTTCCCCCTCTGAGGCAATTGGGGTTAAATGACTTGCCCAGTGTCACACAGCTAGGAAAGTGTTAAGTGTCTGAGACCAAACTTGAATTCAAGTGCTCCTGGCGCTCTATCCACTGAACCACCTAAATGCCCCAGGCTAGTAGTCTTTGAAGGTGGCTGATGGCACCAGTTCCTTCCAAGAGTTTCTGGATATCATCCTTGCCTGGATGATGAATCTTGGGTTTGGTCAGGGATCAGTCCAACCTAGTAGTCCAATCCCAGAGCAGAAAAAGCTAAATTAGCCTAGAAGAACCTAAAATCAGAAGGAAGAATGAGTAGTAAATCTACAAAGGGAACATAAACTCTCCTAATAATTATCCAACAAACAAAGGAAATAATTAATGCAACACAGAATCCTATGGATTCTCAAGCAGCATGAAACAAGACATTCCAAAATAGTTCAAAAGAGGAGTGAAATCTAGAAAAGAAGAAATTAGAAATATGGGTACAAATTTAGGCCGCTAAATGCAGAATTTTAAAACTCATTGAGTAGATTAGAAAAAGTAGTGAGAGAGAAATATATTTGGAATTCAACAATATTGAAATGGAGAAAAATTTTGTAGAAGAATATCAAAAGGCAAGAAGGTAAAGGTAAAAAGTTCAAAGAAGATATGAACTCTATACAGGGCAAAATGGTGACTTTGAAAACAGGATCACAGAGATAACTAAAGGATCAAAGTTCTCCCAGAAGAAAGCAAAGTATAAGAATTTGAATATAATAATGCAGGAAATAATAGAAGAAGGCTATCCAGAACTTTTTGCAAAAAGAAAACAAAGCACCAATTGAAAGACTGCCCTAATTATCAACAGAAAAAAAACAACCCCCCAAAACCCCAAATCTATATTTAAAATATCAAGACATAGAATAATTAAATTAAATTATTTCAATGACTAATAGCAAATTCTGCAAGCAACTAATGTTTCAAAGATAAAGAAGGGAACTTTGAATGATATAATTCCACAATCATGAAAAAAAAAAGTCTGTAGGGGAGGACATAGTGTAATCTGAAAAGGGATAGAAATCAAGATAACAGTCCAGAATGACATACTATACCCTGCAAACTTGAAGTCAATTAACAATAAAAAAAAAAAGATGGACATTCAAGAAAAGAAAAATATTTGAGGCATTCCTACATAAATAAAATGATATAAACAATATCAACTTGCTAATACTTCAAGTAACAGAACAACAGGAACACAAGAAGAGTAAAAAAAAAGTATGACTGCTAAGGAAAAATAATATATTTAAGAGGTGTTTTAAAAAGAGAGAAAGAAGATTGACCTTGAGATTATAGATTGGGAAGAAGATCAGGAGCAGAGTGGCAAGGGTGGGGATAGAATTGAACCAACTGAACCTTGGAATTTGGAATATTGTAATGTCTATTACATTGATGAGTTTGAGGCTCAGCAACAAATGTTGGGGTTTGGTCATGTGATGAATTCACAATGGGCTTTCTCTTTGCCAAAAAGGACATTTATTTATGAGAAGAGAGTATAGACAAAATGAAGAGGTGGGAGTCAAGGAAATATAAAATTGGGAGAGCATAGAGTTAGCAAGGAAAGGCGTTTTAACAATTAACAATGGAACAGACAAGCTCCCTAGTGGAACTCACAATTAACCAGGAGAAAGGGAATATTCCAGGAGGTGGAATTATAGAGGAATTTAGCACCCTAAAAGAGTTAGTTAGCTATAAGAAGGAGAAAGACATCATGAGGCATGATAGGCATATGAGAGAAAAGACATCATGAGACAGAACAGTGTGGTAGGCTAACCCAAAAGGGATTCAGCAAAGATGGTGTGAACCATGAGCAGATTTAAAGAGGAAATTTAACCTCATGGGTTTGATATATCTAACTCTCATAATTGTAAAAGTAAATGCATTAAACAATTCAAGAAAATAAAAGAATTCATAAGAAAATACAACCCCACAATTTGTCACTCACAAGAAATACATTTAGAAAGCAAAACCAATCAAAGAATCAAAGTAAAGGAATAGTGTGCAATTTATTACATATGTATTATGTAAAAAAAACAACAGCAAGAATTCGATTTATGGTATCAAAAGAGATAAAGTAATTAAAGTATGCTAAAAGAGCCCTAGTCAGCAAGATGATACTGTTTTTTTAATGTTTCCTCATACATACAACTCCATTTCCATTTACTAAGACTTTTTAAAAAATTTAAATATACAAATTTGCAAAATATACATAATATGCAAAAATACAAATACAAATCTAAAAGTACAAAAATACATATTTACTTGTTTATAGACCATAGGCTAGGGAATAGACCTGTGATCTCATTGGGAATAAGGAATTCTGTGATAACTAAGCTCTATGAACACAATTTGGTAACTTCTCTGCAACTAATACTCTTAGACAGCTAGAACAAAGCTTCTAAACTTGTGGGTTGTGACTCCATAAGGGATCACATCACAAAATGTTGGGGAGGGTCATGAAATTATGTTTTTGTGTGTGTGTGTGTGTGTGTTTTTCTAACAATAAATGCTACATTTGTTATATTTATCATACATAACTATATGCCTGGAGTATATAAAATGTTTTCAGGTGAAAAGGGTAGTAAGTGGAAAAAGTTTTAAGAAGTTCTGATCTAGATCACTGAAAGCTTAACTTGTTTAAGTTCACACTTACAAATATTAAAGGCAGGACTTCAACCCAAATCTTCCTAACTCTAAGGCCAGATGTTTATCCACTTTCTATGCAGTATGTGCCTTTCATATTTCCTCACAGATCATAATTCAACAAAATTGTATTAAATATAGAGAACAAAAGCAAATGCCATAAATAAGGTCTTAATAGTGACATTCTAAACAACAAATCGTAGGAATAAAAATGATTTGAAAGATAATGATAATGATGTGACAATATATCAAACTTGATGATATGCAGCCCAAAGCAGTCCTCAAAGTGAAAAAAATAAATGTAACACAATAAAAAATTAAGAAAGAGATAAAATATAAAGTATTTCATTAACTTTAGAATGCTATGGAAATGGCAATCACCTTTATTCAGCTTTCTTTTCCCACATAGGAATGATGACCTGTAATTAAAGAATCTTAGATTTAGAAGACTCTAGAAGTCCAACCTACACGGAAAAGGACTCTTTTCTAACCCATCCAAGATGTGTGATCATTACAGATTTAACTGAATTTGGAGTCTTAAGGATGTGGGTTTGAATCCTGATGTGTTGCTTATTAATTACATGTCAGGATAAATTATTTATTTTTTCTGGCCCTCAGTTCCCTCATTTGTAAAATGAAAAAATTTGATTAATATTTCTTTCAGTTCTAAAACCTGCAAACCCAGAAAATTTACTGTTGATTTCTTGCAAATTCTAGAGAGGATTATTCAACAGTGATTTCTAGGCACATAAAAAGAAAAGTAGTTAAGAAGCCATATGAGCTCATCACTTTCAATTGCTAACAGAATTACTATATTGGTGAACAGGAGAAATGTCATTTGTATAACACAATATCTTTACTGAAATACTTAATTTAATTCAGCTTAATAAACATTGTAAAATTATTTTTCCCTAATTAATAAACTTCTATTTTCTTTCCTTTCTACTTCCTTCCCACCCTGAAATTGAAAAGGAAAAACAAAATCCTAATAACAAATAAGCCTAATCAAACAACAAGGTATTAGTATCCCAGTTTTCTGTCCCCTCCAACATTTATCATCATCTTAGCCAATCTGAGAAGTGTGTGGTGGGTACCTTCAGAATTGTCTTAATTTGCATTTCTCTAATCAATAGTGATTTAGAGCATTTTTTTCGTATAACTAGAAATGGTTTTAATTTCTTTGTCTGAAAACTGACTTCATATCCTTTGACCATTTATCAATTGCAGAATGGCTTGTATTCTTATAAATTTGAGTCAATTCTCTCTATATTTTAGAAATGAGGCGTTTATTAGAACCCTTAGATATAAAGATTATTTTCTGGTTTTCTTCTTCCCATCAAATCTTGTCTGCACTGGTTTTATTTGTACAAAACCCTTTTAATTTAATATAATCAAAATTATCCATTTTTCATTTCATACTGTACTCTAGTTTTTCTTTGATCATAAATTCTTTCCTTCTCCACAGATCTGAGAAGTAGACTATCTTTGTTCTTCTAATTTGCTTATCGCACTCTTTATGTCTAAATCATGAATTCATCTTTACTTTATTTTGGTATAGGGTGTTAGGTGCTGGTTGATGCCTAGTTTCTGCCATTCTATTTTCCAATTTTCCCAGAAGTTTTTGTCAAATACTGAGTTCTTATTCCAGAAGCTGGGATCTTTGAGTTTATCAAAAAGTAGATTACTGAGGCAGTTAGGTGGCGCAATGGATAGAGCACCAGCCCTGAAATCAGAGGATTTGAGTTCAAATCTGGTCTCAGATACTTAACACTTCCCCGCTGTGTGACCCTGGGCAAGTCACTTAACCCCAATTGCCTTAGCAAACAAAAAAAAAAAAAAAAAAAAAAAAACTAGATTACTATACTCATTGACTATTGTGTTTTATTTCTTGTGGCTGGTCATTGATGCTCACTTTTTTCTCTTGATTTTGCTCACTTCACTCTTCATCAGTTCATCCAAGTCTTCCTAGGTTTCTCTGAAACCATCGTTTTCATAATTTCTTAAAGCCCGCTCATATTCTATCATATTTCTATACCATCATCTGTTTATCCACTCTCCAAATGATGGGCACTCCCTTACTTTCCAGTTCTTTGCTATGACATACAAAGTTGCAATAAATATTTTTGTACCTGTGGGTTCTTTCCCCCATCTTTGATCTCTTTGGATCACCAGGCATTTGTCAAGTGCCCACTATGTGCCCGGTGCCATGCTAGACATTGGAAGATATGGAGACAAAACCAAAGTGGTCTCTGGACTAGAGGACTTTGTTTTCTACTGATAAATTCAATCAAAGTCCTTCTGCAGTTAGATTTTAGCCAAATGTCTCATGATGTTACTAAGGAAAGAAATATTGCTTTGAGCAGCTTTCCTACAAGACCATTGTGAGAATCCAAAGAGACCAAAGAACTATGAAAAGGTTTCTGTCCCCTGCAAATACCAGGAGAAATGCCAGATGGTGTTATTCTCTGCTTCCCCTTTAAGACTAAAAGCCCCTGGGCTGAGTGTAATCACTTTTCCTGGTCAAAGGGTACTCAGGTAAGCACCTTATCTGCTCAGCTAGGAAGCTGCCTCCCCAGGGCCCCGGATGGACTGGAAAGGAGGATGGGGGGAGGGAAACAGGAATGAAATGAGGGCCCTTAGTCGGCCCCTGCCCTCTTCACTTTCTTCCCTGAGACAACTGTGGGTGAAAGGAGAAAAGTCTGTTTGAACTGTAAGTTGGGCTTAGACATGAAAGTGCATGGAGAGTGTGGCACCTGAGGCTGGGATCCCTGGGGGCCAAGTCTTATGACCAGTCAGAACTGCTTGGACTCATTGAAGGGGAGGAAGAGGAAACAGGATAATAAGTCTTAGAGATCAGGGTTCTAATCCTGCTTATTGCATTGGTCAATTACTTTTTTCTCTGGGACTCAGTTTCCTGATCTATAAAATGGAGAGGGGGGATATCCAGTCAATGGCCCTGGTGTCTGCTGGACTGCAGAGTAGGAAGAACCCGTGCACTTCAGTGTTAGATCCTTGAAGGCTGATGTGTGGCAGCTTTTCTAGGACCCTTGGCCACTGCCTCCATATTGCTAAATCTAGAATTCTAGGCTGTCAGAATATCATATTTCTACACTTCTTCCCACTCACAGTATGACATGAAGCAAGCACCTGGTCCTGAGGGGAGAACAGCCCTGATTTCAGCACTCTGTGTAGGGAGGAGGCGAGCCCCATTCTGGGTTTCCCCGGTGACAGACCAGGAATAGTGAATGGTCAGCCTGAAACTTGGTCTGGTGAAAGTGACAGAGGTCAACAGTAGGGAGGGGAGGGCGAGTGGGAGGCCTTCTGCAGGAGTGATCCCGGGATGGGAGGCAGGTCCCGGTTGTTAATTGACTTTGAGATAGGCAGACAGATAAGGACCTTTATCCCCATGGTGACTCCCCTGAGCAAGCACATTCATAGAAGGGCACACACCCAGGCCTCCACCTGGAACTGGGCGTTGTGCACATGCAGCGCAAACAACAGGGTTCCCCAGGCAGGCACGGGCAGACACTCCATCCAAGGGATTGTCTATGTGGCAGGAGGGGGAGCCAGGAGTGAGGGGGACAGCGGGCTGGTTTTGATGGGCAGTGGGACACACAGCAGCCGGGATGGAGGACAGAGCCCTGGCGGGGGGGGGGGGGGGGGGGAGAAGGAGGAGCAAGGAAGAAGTTGTGCTCTTGGTGAAGAGAAGGTGGAAGTCTAAGTTGGAGTGGCTGCCCTATTTATCTTCCCTTAGGCAAAGATAACAGAAAGTTGGGTCCAGGAGAATTCAGTAAAACTTAACATCTGTGGAGCACCTAATTGGTGCTAGAGGCTAGCACCTAGAGCTGTTGGGTCCCCGGTCTCTAATGCAAATCTCTGGATGTCCCCAGGCAGATCTCTGGGAAGTATAGTTGCAGAGTGCTAGACTCCGGCAGAAAGACCTGAGTTCAGGTTCTGCTTCAGACACTTACTGGGTAACCCTTGGCAAAGCCCTTAATTTCCCTCCATCTTGGTTTTCTCATCTATAAAATGGGTATAACTATAACATGTACCTCACAGGATTGTTCTGAGGGTCAACACATAAGCACACAAGTGTAAATGATGATGATGATGATGATGGGTGGGTGATCTGCAATGCCGAGAATTCTCCACACGCTGAAGTCATAAAAGTGGATTCAAAAATGTTGGCAGAGTCCCCTGGACCAGATGGATTTACAGGTGAATTCTATCAAACATTTAAAGAACAACTAACTCCAATGCTATGTAAACTATTTGAAAAAATAGGGATTGAAGGAGTCCTACCAAATTCCTTCTATGACACAGACATGGTACTGATACCTAAACCAGGTAGATCGAAAACTGAGAAAGAAAACTATAGACCAATTTCCTTAATGAATATTGATGCTAAAATCTTAAATAAGATATTAGCAAATAGACTTCAGAAAATCATCCCCAGGATAATACACTATGACCAAGTGGGATTTATACCAGGAATGCAGGGCTGGTTTAATATTAGGAAAACTATTAGTATAATTGACCATATTAATAATCAAATTAATAAAAACCATATGATCATCTCAATAGATGCAGAAAAGGCATTTGATAAAATCCAACATCCATTCCTACTAAAAACGCTTGAGAGTATAGGAATAAATGGACTATTCCTTAAAATAATAAGGAGCATATATTTAAAACCTTCAGCAAACATCATATGTAATGGTGATAAACTAGAACCTTTCCCTGTAAGATCAGGAGTGAAACAAGGTTGCCCACTATCACCATTACTATTCAATATAGTACTAGAAACTCTAGCCTTGGCAATAAGAGCTGAGAAAGAGATCAAAGGAATTAGAGTAGGAAATGAAGAAATCAAATTGTCACTTTTCGCAGATGACATGATGGTATACTTAGAGAACCCCAAAGACTCTGCTAAAAAGCTATTAGAAATAATTCAGAATTTTAGCAAAGTCGCAGGATACAAAATAAATCCACATAAATCCTCAGGATTTTTATACATTACCAACACAATCCAACAGCAAGAGATACAAAGAGAAATTCCATTCAAAATAACAGTCGATAGTATCAAATATTTGGGAATATATCTACCAAAGGAGAGTCAGGAATTATATGAGCAAAATTACAAAACACTTGCCACAAAAATAAAGTCAGATTTAAATAATTGGAAAGACATTCAGTGTTCTTGGATAGGCCGAGCGAATATAATAAAGATGACAATACTCCCCAAACTGATCTATTTATTTGGTGCTATACCAATCAGACTCCCAAGAAACTATTTTAATGACCTAGAAAAAATAACAACAAAATTCATATGGAAGAATAAAAGGTCGAGAATTGCAAGGGAACTAATGAAAAAAAAGTCAGAGGAAGGTGGTCTAAGTGTACCTGATTTAAAGCTCTATTATAAAGCAACAGTCACCAAAACTATTTGGTATTGGCTAAGAAATAGACTAGTTGATCAGTGGCATAGGTTAGGTTTACAGGGCAAGATAGTGAATAAAAATAGCAATCTAATCTTTGACAAACCCAAAGATCCCAAATTTTGGGATAAGAATTCATTATTTGACAAAAACTGCTGGGAAAACTGGAAATTAGTATGGCAGAAACTAGGCATGGACCCACATTTAACACCACATACTAAGATTAGATCAAAATGGGTCCAAGATTTAGGCATAAAGAACGAAATCATAAATAAATTGGAGGAACATGGGATGGTTTACCTCTCAGACTTGTGGAGGAGGAAGGAGTTTGTGTCCAAGGGAGAACTAGAGACCATTATTGATCACAAAATAGAACATTTTGATTACACCAAATTAAAAAGTTTCTGCACAAACAAAACTAATGCAAACAAGATTAGAAGGGAAGTAACAAATTGGGAAAAAATTTTTACAGTTAAAGGTTCTGATAAAGGCCTCATCTCCAAAATATACAGAGAATTGACTTTAATTTATAAGAAATCAAGCCATTCTCCAATTGATAAATGGTCAAAGGATATGAACAGACAATTTTCAGATGATGAAATTAAAACTATTTCCACTCATATGAAAGAGTGTTCCAAATCACTAATGATCAGAGAAATGCAAATTAAGACAACTCTGAGGTATCATTACACACCTGTTAGATTGGCTAAGATGACAGGAACAAATAACGATGAATGTTGGAGGGGCTGTGGGAAAACTGGGACACTGATGCATTGTTGGTGGAGTTGTGAAAGAATCCAATCATTCTGGAGAGCAATCTGGAATTATGCCCAAAAAGTTATCAAAATGTGCATACCCTTTGACCCAGCCATACTACTACTGGGCTTATACCCCAAGGAACTAGTAGAGAAGGGAAAGGGTCCTGTATGTGCCAAAATGTTTGTGGCAGCCCTTTTCATAGTGGCTAGAAGCTGGAAGATGAATGGATGTCCATCAATTGGAGAATGGTTGGGTAAACTATGGTATATGAATGTTATGGAATATTATTGTTCTATAAGAAATGACCAACAGGAGAAATACAGAGAGGCTTGGAGAGACTTACATCAACTGATGCTGAGTGAAACGAGCAGAACCAGAAGATCATTATACACTTCAACAATGATACTGTATGAGGATGTATGCTGATGGAAGTGGATTTCTTCAACATAGAGAAGAGCTAATCCAATTCCAATTGATTAATGATGGACAGAACCAGCTACATCCAGAAAAGGAACACTGGGAAATGAATGTAAACTGTTATTTTTACCTTCTGAATCCAATTCTTCCTGTGCAACAAAAAATTCGGTTCTACACACATATATTGTATCTAAATTATACTGTAATATATTTAACATATATAAGACTGCTTGCCATCTGGGGGAGGGGGTTGGGGGAGGAAGGGAAAAAATCTGAATAGAAGTAAGTGCAAGGGATAATGTTGTAAAAAATTACCCATGCATATGTACTGTCAAAAAATGTTATAATTATAAAATAAAATAAAAAATTTTAAAAAAAAATGTTGGCAGAGCACGTTTAGCTCTGAAATGGTCCCTGCTCTGAAGGAGGTGACAACCTCATAGGGAGATGAGACCTGGGGACTAAATAATCATAATTGAAAGCAAATCACAACAACTGCTGACTTTCTTCACAATCACACTGGAGGTAGATGCCATCCTCTCCACTTAACAGACAAGGACAATGAGGTACAAAGAGACAGGAAGTGATTCTCCCAGGCTTCTATGTGGAGTGAGCAGCAGATTTGAATGTAGATGCCCTGCAGCAAAGTCTCTTAAGGATATGAAGCGATTTGCCTAAGACATACAGTAAATAACCATTCCTGGTGGGATTTGATCTCAAGTCCTTCTCACTCCCTGCCAATGGTTTTGAGTCTTTTCAGTGGGTGGGATCTCAGATGTCTTTATGGGAAAAAGCAGTCCCTGAGCTGGGACTTGGAGAAGGGGCAGAATCTCAATCCGTAAATGCGAATGGAGGTACATCCCCAATACAGAAGGCATTATTTGTGAATACATGGAAGTTGGAAAGGGCAGGACCAGATCGCTGTTGCTGATGTTCATTCATGTCTGATTCTTTATGAATCCATTTGGGGTTTTCTTTTCTTTTTTTTTTTTATTTAGATGTGTATTTTATTCAATATTAAAATAATAAACACACTTTTCTACTAAGGTGAACAGAATCTCAGGAATGTACAATCATATTTTAGCACTTATTAAACCTCTTTTTTATTTTATTAATTTTATAATTATACATCTTTTTGACAGTATATATACATGAGTAATTTTATTTTATTTTATTTTATTTTTTATTCATTTTTCCAAATTATCCCCTCCCTCCCTCCACTCCCTCCCCCCGATGACAGGTAATCCCATACATTTTACATGTGTTACAATATAACCTAGATACAATATATGTGTGTAAATACCATTTTCTTGTTGCACCTTAATTATTAGCTTCCAAAGGTATAAGTAACCTGGGTAGACAGACAGTAGTGCTCACAGTTTACATTCACTTCCCAGTGTTCCTTCTCTGGGTGTAGTTATTTCTGTCCATCATTGATCAACTGGAAGTGAGTTGGATCTTCTTTATGTTGAAGATATCCACTTCTATCAGAATATATCCTCATACAGCATTGAAGTATACAGTGATCTTCTGGTTCTGCTCATTTCACTCAGCATCAGTTGATGTAAGTCTCTCCAAGCCTCTCTGTATTCCTCCTGCTGGTCATTTCTTACAGAGCAATAATATGCCATAACCTTCATATACCATAATTTACCCAACCATTCTCCAATTGATGGGCATCCATTCATCTTCCAGTTTCTAGCCACTACGAAAAGAGCTGCCACAAACATTTTGGCACATACAGGTCCCTTTCTGCTCTTTAGTATTTCTTTGGGATATAACCCCAATAACAGCAATGCTGGTCAAAGGGTATGCACAGTTTGATAACTTTTTGGGCATAATTCCAGATTGCTCTCCAGAATGGCTGGATTCTTTCACAACTCCACCAACAATGCATCAGTGTCCCAGTTTTTCCACAGCCCCTCCAACATTCATCATTATTTGTTCCTGTCATCTTAGCCAATCTGACAGGTGTGTAGTGGTATCTCAGAGTTGTCTTAATTTGCATTTCTCTGATCAGTAGTGATTTGGAACACTCTTTCATATGAGTGGAAATAGTTTCAATTTCATCATCTGAGAACTGTCTGTTCATATCCCTTGACCATTTATCAATTGAAGAATGGTTTGGTTTCCTATAAATTAGGGTCAGTTCTCTATATATTTTGGAAATGAGACCTTTGTCAGAATGAGTAGTTTTTTTTATAACATTATCCCTTGTATTCATTTTTCCAGATTTTCCCCTCCCTCCCTCTACTCCCTTCCCTAGATGACAGGCAATCTCTTACATTTTACATGTGTTACAGTATAACCTAGATACAATATATGTGTGTAAATACCATTTTCTTGTTGCACGTTAAGTATTGGATTCTGAAGGTGTAAGTAACCTGGGTAGATAGACAGTAGTGCTAACAATTTACATTCAATTCCCACTATTCCTTCTCTGGGTGTAGTTATTTCTGTCCATCATTGATCAACTGGAAGTGAGTTGGATCTTCTTTATGTTGAAGATATTCACATCTATCAGAATATATCCTCATACAGCATTGAAGTATACAGTGATCTTCTGGTTCTGCTCATTTCACTCAGCATCAGTTGATGTAAGTCTCCAAGCCTCTCTGTATTCCTCCTGCTGGTCATTTCTTACAGAACAATAATATTACATAACATTCATATACCATAATTTACCCAAACATTCTCCAATTGATGGACATCCATTCATCTTCCAGTTTCTAGCCACTATGAAAAGAGCTGCCACAAACATTTTGGCACATACAGGTCCCTTTCTGCTCTTTAGTATTTCTTTGGGATATAAGCCCAATAGCAGCAATGCTGGATCAAAGGGTATGTGTAATGTACTGTTGTCTCCAGAAGCTGCCGATCGCTCTTTGGGAGAAGATCTGCTGTGTCAACTCAAATCTCTCGGACAGATTCTTCTTCCTGCAGAGAGCAACCTCAAGTCTCGTCCAGACCAGACAAAAACTCCTTTTTCCTCCAGAGCTGCCCTCTTTGTCCTCCCAGATAACCGGCGTGGGATAATGCAAGGGCTTCTGGGAAAAATTACTTCAACCAATGAATTTGCTTAGGAGGAGCTCTTCCCCAGGAATTCACAAGTAAAAACTCCCAGTAAAGTCCAGAACTAGAGAATTGTCAAGTATCAACTTAGCACTTAGTAAAAACCTAATATCTCATTATCTCATTAGCACTTAGTAAGAACCTAACAGTATGCACATTTTGATAACTTTTTGGGCATAATTCCAGATTGCTCTCCAGAATGGTTGGATTCTTTCACAACTCCACCAACAATGTATCAGTGTCCCAGTTTTCCCACATCCCCTCCAACATTCATCGTTATTTGTTCCTGTCATCTTAGCCAATCTGACAGGTGTGTAATGATATCTCAGAGTTGTCTTAATTTGCATTTCTCTGATCAATAGTGATTTGGAACACTCTTTCATATGAGTGGATATAATTTCAATTTCATCATCTGAAAATTGTCTGTTCATATCCTTTGACCATTTATCAATTGGAGAATGGTTTGATTTCTTACATTTGGGGTTTTCTTGGTGAAGATACTAGAGTGGTTTACCACTTTCTTCTCCAGCCCATTTTCCAACCGAAGAAACTGAGGCAAACAGGGTAAAGGAACTTGCCATGGATCACACAGGGAGTAGGTGTCTGGGACTGGATTTGACCTCAGGAATATGAGTCTTTCTGACTCCAGGCCTGGCACTCTATCCACCTAGGACCAGATTAAGAAAAAGTTGATTGTGATCCAAGCATTTTAGATAGCAAATTGGAACAATGCCCAAAGCGCTATAAAACTGTGCATCCCCTTTGATCCAGTAATATTACTACCAAGTCTGTAAGCCAAAGAGATCATAAAAAAGGGAAAGGAAGCCCGGTGTACAACAATATTTGTAGCTCTGTTTGTGGTGGCAAAGAATCGGAAATTGAGGGGATTCTCATCAGTTGGGGAACGGCTGAACAAGTTATGATATATGGATGTAATGGAATAGTATTGTTCTATAAGAAATGAAGAGCAATACTGATATAATCTATATGGAATTACTTGCATTATCAATGGGGGGAGTGGAGAGGAAGGAAGGGAAAGAATCTGGAATTCAAAATTTTAAAAATGAATGTTAAAAATTGCTTTTGCGTATAATTGGGGAATTTTTTTAAAAAATAAAATGTTAGACTCTTCTTAAAAAAAGGTGAAATGGTGAGCAGATAGATTTCAGAAAACCCGGAAAGACTTAATGAACTGATGCTGAATGAAGTGAGAGAACATTGCACACAGTAATAGCAACATTGTGTGATGATCAGCTGTGACCCACTTAGCTCTTCTCAGAAATATAATGGTCCCAGATAATTCCAAAAGACCCATGATAGAAAATTTCATCAGAAAAAAGAACTGATGGAATCTGAATGCAGAGAGAAGCATACTATTTTTACTTTCTTTTTTCCTTCTCTTGTTTTTCCCTTTTTGTTCTGATTCTTCTTTCACAACATGACTAAAGTGGAAATATGTTTAACATGATTGTACATGTAGAACCTATATCAGATTGCTTACTGTCTTGGGGAGGGGGGAGGAAAGGAAAGAAAGAAGAGAGAAAAATGTGGAACTTGAAATCTTACAGATAGATGAATGTTGAAAACTATGTTTACATGTAATTAGAAAAAAAAATTTCAGAGTGAAAAAAAAGAAAGAGTTAACCATCCAAGGTGTACAATATAATATATACGAATATAATATATAATATATGGAGGTTTTTGAATAAGAACAGGAATTAGTCAGATCTTTGTGCTAGATACATTATTTCGATAATAGTGTGAAAGATGAACTGGAGAAGACAAGAAACTGGAACTACAGAAAAGGCTTAGGGAGTTATTACAATAGCCCAGGAGAAGGTTTGGAAGAAGGGAGGGGATTCAAAGACATATTACGGAGGTAGGATCTATGGACAGGACTTGCTGACAATAATTACACTTCTCAATTTCTTTCCTTACAAAAATATATTCAAGATACAAGCTGAAATATAATTGTTAATAATTTTAAATAGAAAGTTGGTCTATTCTGCCAAGGAGAATATTGGGAGAATCGGAATTCCTCTCTTTCTTCCCCTTCACAAATGTCAGAGTACTTTTTTCTTTTTCTTTTTTTTTTTGCCAGGCTTGAGGGGGTGTGAAGCCCCTTTTCCTCTCTCATCTCAAATTTTTGGCAGGACTATTCTTCCCTTAGGCTCTGCAACAGCCCTGGGAGGTTTAGGGGGCACTCATTTCCTACTCTGATCCAAGTGTTATTGGCCCAAACTTGTGGTTTGAGAAAATTTTGGAGTAGGGGGAGCAAGAGATCAGATGCACAGTCTCAAGTCATCCCCACGGGATGTGTCAGGAAAAGAGAAAGAGATAGACAGAGGAAGGAGAAAACACTAAAAAGAAGGGACGAAAGGAAAGAGCACTTATTGCAACTCATTTGGTCCTCAGAACAACTCTGGGAGGTAGAAGCTATTATTATCCTTGTTTGCTTTTTTAAGTTTACAGTTGGGGAAGATGAGGCAGACAGAGGTTAAATAATTTGTCTGAGTTTGGATTTAAATCCAGGTGTTCTTGACTCTAGACCTAGGGCTCTAACCACTACTCCACCTCAATTTCCCAAGATCACCTAGAACCAAGCCAAGATTTCTCAACTCCAGATCCAGTGCTTTTCCCATTCTAGCTCTATGCTGGAGATTGGAACAATGTGAGTTTTAGGAAAACTGTTAGAAACCAAGTATAACTCTTTGCAAGGCCTGGCTCCCCCAGGCTCTTTGCCCCCAAACCTCCGTGGGAGCTGTCCTCCTCAGGTGGAACACCCTCCCTGTGTCCTTGCTCATGCCGATGCTCTGCGGCTTGGGCCCAAGGCTCTGGCTCATCCACAAAGCCTTCCTTCCCTGACTGTTTCAGCCTGAACTGTATTCTTCTTCCCTTCCTGACCTCTCATAATATTCTCAGCCAGACCTGCACAAGTCGACACTTGATTCTCTCCCGACTGGGATTGTTCTCTCATTAACAAAGTTATGGAACTTTCTACCCTGGAGGGGCTCTAGGGATCATCAGGTCCACCCCCCTCCATTTTACAGATGGGGAAATCAAGGCCCAAGAAGCTAAAATCAATTGCCCAGGGCCTTAGAGGAGGTGAGGAACAGAGCTGGGATTAGAAGGTAGGTCTGATTTTTTATCCAATTCCACAGGCATGAGTCATATCAAGTCTCTGTGAGGTCTCTGAGGATGGGGACTCTGCCTACTTCCTTCTGAGTCCTCCTCGGTGCCCCACAGGACTGGGGACAATGCCGATGATTACTTGCTAATTGGCTGGGAATGGGACTGCTTGGCTGTCTGGTCGGAGGCCCGGACAGACCTCAGGAGCATGGGCCTGCAAAGTGCCTGGTGAGCGCCTGGCCCATTGCATCAACCTGGCACCCCGAGGCTGCTGAATGTTGTCTGGCAGGCCCCAATCGCTCAACACTTCCCAGTCAGGGTGGGAGGGATGCAGCCAGGGGGGGATTAATTAGGCCTCGTGCCTGTCTCCCTGCCTGGCTGCCTGTTCCTGGGGTGGCTGGGGGAGACCTTCTGGGCCTCATTATGGAGGCAGATTCCCCCTTCTGGCTCTGCTCCCTGGAAGCAGAGATGATCAGCCTTTGATTGTAGCCTCCAGCCTGCTGGGCTGGGCTCCCTGGTTTGTGAGTTTTACAGGCAGCCAGAGAAATTTAACCCTTCCAACAGGCAGGCACCCCTTGGAGAGCAGAGGGCCCTGAGCTCAGACCGAGCAGAGGCTCCAGCTAGAAGTGGGGTAGATCCCCTCTGAGGGGACAAACCTCTCTGAGCTTTGAGGACAATCCTTGGGCTTCCTCTGTCTGAGATTTCTGTGATGAAAACACTCGGTCAGTCAATCAATCGACAGCACATTTATTAAGCACCTACTATGTGCCAGGCATTGTGTTGAGCCCAAGAATATAAAGAAAAGCAAAAACATGACTAATCAGCTACTGGAAAAGATACTGGAATGCTTGTCGTTTCCTTCTGCTCATTTTACAGATGAGGAAACTGAGGCAAGAAGAGTTAAACGACCTTCCCAGATTCACATGGTCAGATTCACATGGCTAACGTCCGAAGTCACATTTGACTTTACCAGGCTGGGCGCTCCAACCACTGCACCACCCAGCTGCCCCTCAGGGAACAGTTAGAGGACAGAAGCAGATGGAATAAATGACCAGGGCCACGGCCAGGTCCAGGAGAGTGAAGGAGTTTCCCCAGGGGCAATCACAGGAGGCTTCCTTGGGCAGTTGCTACTTTTTCTGCTGGCAGCTTAGTCTTATAGACTGTACCAATAATACAGATCCTGGGTTCAAATCCTGTTTCTGATGCTCAGTGTCATCTTGGGCAAGTTAGTCAATCTCTTTAGGCCTCAGTTTTCTCATCTGTAAAATGAGAGAGCTAGATTACATGACCTTCGAGGTCCCTTCTGATCCTCACAGCATCCCCCAGACTATGTGATCCCACTCCTGGGAACACTGAGTACTTCTGGGAGTCCAGGAACTTGGCATCTAGTCTTCAGAGTGCCACTAAAGGGCTGTGTGATTTTGGGGAAAGCCTCTCTACTCTCTGGGACTCAGTTTTCCCATCTGTAAAATGAGAGAGCTAGATTACATGACCTTCGAGGTCCCTTCTGATCCTCACAACATCCCCCAGACTACGTGATCCCACTCCTGGGCACACTGAGTACTTCTGGGAGTCCAGGAACTTGGCATCTAGTCTTCAGAGTGCCACTAAAGGGCTGTGTGATTTTGGGGAAAGCCTCTCTACTCCCTGGGACTCAGTTTTCCCATCTGTAAAATGAAGGCTCAGATCCCTTCTAGTTTTCACAGCCTCTGCTCCCCTGGGTCCTGCCTCCTCTCAGTTCCCTCTCTCCACTCCCCAGGGACTCCTACAGTATTCAGAGGGAGAAAGAGGACCCCCCTCTTCTTCCCCTCCCTTCTGTATGAAAATCATAGCATAGAAAATCTCCCTTGGGGACAGGTTGGAGATTTGCCAGGGACTGCTTGCCAAATTTTGCTTCTCACTCCCTTGGGGGGAGGTGAGGAGAGGGAGGAGGCTCTTCCTCGGCTGTGGAGGAGGGGTTTGAGTGGTGGATGCCTTGGGCTACCCTCACCCCTACTCTGATCCCCCTCAAGAACTCATGTAGAACAGAACAGGCAGAGCCTCTGGGCAGAGAGACCTGGAGATAAGGGTGTGAGGTGCCAGCCCAGGCCCTGGCTCTCAGAACAGAGCCGAGCAGGAGGGGAGAGTCACCCCCCATCTCCCTACTTCAAACATGAAGATCCCCTTAGGAAGGAGGGTCCTACCTTAGGCACTAGTGAAACTCAGGAATTTGGGGCCTAGCGGCTGAGAGGAGCTGGGAGGCCCAAGACTTTAGTTCTAGCCTTGGCACCTTTCCCCATCTCTAATTACCTAAGAGTACTTGGAATCAGAGGATCTGGAGCTTCCATAGTCCTATATTCTCAGGAAACTGAGGCTCAGGCAGAGGAGATCACGCAACTGGTAAGTAGCTAAGTCAGGATTCAAATCCAGGGCTCTTCCAAATAGTTTTATCCTTCACGTATTAAAGTGACTCTGGGGCTAAAGGATCTCTAAACCTTTCTGACTGATCCTCTAAGTCGGAATGTAAATTTAGGAAGAGATTGAGAAGATTTGGATTCCTTTTGAATCTGCCACTGAGCTTGGAGACCTTGGAAAAGTGATTTGATTTTTCTGAGATAAAATCAGAGGCTCTGGAGACTGAATGTAAATTAACACTTGCTATGCTCACTTTTTTTTTTTTTCATTTTCTTCTGTTTTTTTTCTTTCTTGTAGTTTTTCCCTTTTGTTCTGATTTTTCTATCCCAATATGATTCACAAAGAAATGTGTATTTTTAAAAAATGAATGTACCTGTATAACCAGGAAAAAAACAATTAAAAGAAAAAATAATAAAATCAGAGACACGAATATTTTATATTCCAAGGCTCCTCTCAGTTCTGACATTCCATGTTCTAATGGCCCATCTTGTGTTCTTGTTCTAAAGGCCCTCCCAACTCTCATGTTCTGGGCTTAGAAGTCCCGCTGCCCACCCCAATCTGACATTCTCTATTCTAAGGGTCTTCCCAGCTTTGACATTTCATGTTCTAACTTTAACTCAAGACAAATACAAGGATATGGAAGAAGAGAGCAAAGGGAAGAAGTGGAAAGAAAAGGGTGTAGCAGCAAACAGAAGTGAGTGGTCCAGGAGGAAGGAACAGGGCTCTGAAGGGGAGCTGGAAGGAAGGAGAATCCACCAAAATTCTTCCACTTTTCACTTGGCCTGGGCCAAGCCAGGACCATGCAGTTCCCCCTGGGCCTGGCCAGTCTGCATCCCTTTGGATGTTCTGTCTAGATTCCAGAGAGAAACCCGTTTCCCAGCTTCCTTCTGCTTAGAAGGAAAAGTGACTTTCTGGCCTGTTTTTCAGCTGGTAAGGGGAAGGGGAGACAGAGTTGAATGGAATGAGGGTCATCTAGATCCTGGGAGCCTTTAAATCCTCCCCAATCCCAGTTTTTGGTGCTGGAATATAAGGTATATTTCAATTAAGGGATAAAGGAAACATGATCTTTGTTTTTTTGAAGTGATAGAGAAATTTTACTTTATTTTTCAATTTTTAAAGCTTTTTATTTTCAAAACATATGCATGGATATTTGACAACACTGATCTTTGCATAGTCTCGTGTTTCAGATTTTCTCCTCCTTTCCCCCATCCTCTCCCCTAGATGGCAAGCAATCTAATATATTTAGATTAATTTAACATATTAAAACATATGTTTAATTCAATATGGATAAACATATTTTTACAATTTTCTTGCTGCACAAGAAAAATAAGAACAGAAAAAGAAAGTAAATGAGTAAGAAAATAAAATGCAAGTGAACAACAACAAAAAGAGTGAGAATGTTATGTTGTGGTCCACATTCAGTTCCCACAGTCCTCTCTCTGGGTGTAGATGGCTCTCTTCATCACAACCAGATCATTGGAACTGGCCTCAATCATCTCATTGTTGGAAAGAGACACATTCATCAGAATTGATGGAGACATGATCTTGGTAATCTAATCTCTGGAGTGGATTTCTTTTATTCTGCTTGGTCTCAGAGAGCAGAACTGGATGTAAGTCAATAATGAGGAGAGGGAGAAGAGGGAAGAGTACAGGGGGACTGATTTTAGCTCAATTTTAAGAGAGAGAGAAGACAGAGGGAAGCTATCTTACTATAGAGTGAACTGTCTGGTATGGTAATGAGCTCTCCATCTTTAGGAGAATTCTTTAGTCAGAGGCTGATTAGCCATTTTTCAGAGGATTTCTCCAGCAGAAAAAGGATGCTATCTGAGGACCTTTTCAGCTCTGCATAGGGGGAGTCTCTGGACCCCATTAGTGAGTTCTATTTTCTTTTTCTTAATGAGTAGGTGAAGTTTCAAGTCTTTCTTTAGTAGCCTTAGTTCTGGTTATTGCCTAGAAGCTAAGAAGTGGGATTCTAGCTAAAACATCTCTTGTGATCTGCACTCAAGAGAAGTCTTCTCCTTCTTAACCAAAATGGGAGAAACATAGGCAAATGGGCCTGGAAAGATCATCTGGTCCAGTTTTCAGGAAGGGCTACCACCCAGGATGGAAGCTCTGCTCTTTTATTAAACCCCACTCAGCATTTAAAGTTGGAAGGAACCTTAAATATCATCACTTCTAATCCTCACTATTTTTTTTTTTTTTACAAATCCTATGAAATTTTTTTAAAATTTAGAATGGATAAACTGAGAGCCACTAAGGGAAACAACTTGACTGAGCTCATGACTCTTTAAATATGAGTTCTCCATCCACACTATATACATTTTGTATGCATGCACATGGAAGACAACTTGCACATGTCTCCCCCATTAGAATGTGACTCCAGTAAAGGCACAGATTATGTTTTTTTTTAAAACTTTGTATCCCAGATGCTGAACGCAGTTCCTGGCACATAGTAAGTACTTAATAAATGTTTGTTGAATGATCCAAGATCATTCTAAAGGATTCATGATGATAAATGCTGCCCACTTCAGGAGGGAGAACTGAACAATTCTGAATGCCTATTATTTCTACTTTCTTAATTTTTTTGTTTTCTTTTTCTTTTTTTGTTTTGTTTTTACAACGTGGATAATGTGGAGATATTAAATGTTTTCCTGACATCATCTGTATGATTGTACATACACAAAAACATGTATCATAACATGGAACAAAACAAAAAAAAATCTTTTAAAAATTAGTTTATTGGGGCAGCTAGATGGTGCAGTGGACAGAACACCAGCCCTGAAGTCAGGAGGACCTGAATTCAAATCTGACCTCAGACACTTAACACTTCCTAGCTGTGTGACCCTGGGCAAGTCACTTAACCCCAATTGCCTTAAACCAAAAAAAAAATAGTTTATTGATAATTTTAAAACATTATATTTTAGGTCATTCTCATTATTCAAACAATTGTTAAAAATAAATTTAAAAAAAAGTTTGTTGACTGACAACAGCACATTGCTTTTCCCTAGGAAGGGAGATCCTAGGAAGTCCATGAGGGGCTCATTCTGATATGCCTGTCTAGAAAAGCCCACTTCCCTGTCGTTTGACTTTCCCTGGGGGGAGCAGAATTTGGCCTCCTCCTTCAGGAGCTGGTGGGTTCCTCTCTCAGGCCCTCAAACATCTGGGGGCCCCCTGGATGCACTCATGGACGGACTGGATTCCAAATGAAGGGAGTAACTGAGAGACTGGAACCCAGTGAATCACCCTTCCACCATCACCACCACCTCTTCTCCAGGCAAAACAATCCTAGCGTTCTCTTATACTTTCCTCCCAAGAGCCATTTGCAATCCCTTTAATCATCCCTGTTCATCCTCTCTGGAGCCGCCCCAGCTCCTCAGAGTCCTTTCCAGAGCTCAGTGAGTGACCAAAAGACTATTAAGGACTGACTCATAGAGGACATGAGGGATAGCACCTCTTACTTCATCCCAGAAGCATGTTGGCTTTCCTCCCAAGGGAACCACATCGCTGACTCATAGACCACATGTGGTCAACTAGGACCCCAAGTCTTGCTCTTTAGTAGTGATAACTGGCATTTATATGGCCCTTCAGAGTTGGCAAAGTGCTTTTTATTATCTTATTATCTCATTTGTGTTTCACAACAGTCCTGGGAGGTAGGTGCAGTATTATTATCCCATTTTACAGATGGGGAAACTGAGTCTGGTGACTTGCATATGGCCACATATCTAGCGAGTGTCAGAGGCAGGATTTGAATCCTCATACAGGTCTAGCAATCCTGCTATACTGTAGTGCCACCTACTGTACCTAGTCATCCTCTTAGCATCTTGTCTTTGGATCCTTGGGTCCTTGGTCCCCTAAGTATCACCCCTAGTCCTCACTGTCTGGTTTGTAGAGTCATTTTTCTAAGTCAGTCAGGAATCCGTCTGAAGAGGTCAGGCAAAAAGCACATGTGCAAATACCTGCATGTGATTTAGAATCAGGAGCCCAGGGTTTAAGGTCTAGCTTGGCTGTTGGACAACTGACTCCCTTCCCTTCTCTCTGTCTCAGTTTCTTCCTCTTTTCAATAGACTAAGATGAACAGTCACACAGAGCTAGATAGAGTTCAGTCAGGAAGACCTAAGTTCAAATTTGGTCTCAAACAATTTACTAGCTGTATGACCCCTGAGCAAGTCACTTAGCCTCAGTTTCCTCATATGTAAAATGGGGTAAATAGTAGCACCTACTTCCCAGGGTTGTTGTGAGGATCAAATAATGATAATTTTAGAAACACTTAGCACAGTGTCAGGCATATAGTAAGTGTTAGTAGTTAGTCAGGCATATATATATAAGTGTTAGTAGTGATGATGTTGATAATGATGATGACTTTTAAGGTACTTTCTTACTCTAATACTCTATAAGTCATTGAATATTACTATTTTCTTCTAGGAACTGGATGCAGGTTAGAAGCCACATCTTGGCTTGAGTCTTTAATATACTAAAAGGAAGGAGAGACTTGCCCCAACCAATCTACCAAACCTTGTCTCCCATTCTATCCCTTCCTGCATTCTTCTCGCTGGCCAGAAGTCCTCCTGGACCCCAGAACACAAATTAGCTCATGCACATCTGCCTCTTTGGAAGTCTCTCCTGTGTTTTCTTCTTCTTTGATTTCTTGCTATCCCATCCACATCTTTTTAAGTCCCAGATCAAGTATTGTCTCCTTTAAGATTCCCTGATCTTCTAGCCCTCAGGGACCTCTCCCTCCTGGGAACACCCAGAGCCCTTGCTGTCTCTACCCTGTACCTGAGCCCACACCTGCCACATGATATTTGAGCAATCTTTTAATACATATCTCTAGTATTCGAGACTTTCTACACTGTGATTCCCACCTACCTCCATGCTTTCATTAATAGTGCTCCCTACACATACTTTCCAGTCCTGTCCAATTAAGTCTACTAGCTTTTCTTTAAACATGACATTCCATCTTCCTCCTTCATATCCTTATATAAGTATTCCCTGGCCCTACAATGCACTCCCTCCTCCCTTCCACATCCCACAATCCTTAGCTTTCTTCAAAACACAGTCTAGGTGCTACCTAGGACTTGGCATGTAATAAACACTTAAATGCCTTTTATTCATTCGTTTTTTTCACTAATCATTTCTTCCTCCATGAGAAATTTTCTGAGCCTCCCATTAGTAGCTTTTTTCTCTTAAAATTACTTTGTGTGACTTAGTATTTACTTACTGTAAAACATGTTTTTGCACTGGATAGAATGTAAGGAACTCGAGGGGAGGGGCTGTTTTTCATCTTGCCTTTTTAGCTCCAGCACTTACTGGGCTGCTTGGCAATTTGCTGAATTAGTATTAATTTAATCTCCTTTCCTGCAATCATAGTATATTGAGCTAGAAGATCAACTTCAGAAAAACCTTAGAGAGCACAATGCCTACTTGGAATACACTAGGTGTTTAATAAATGCTCATGTACAGATGGATTGATCATCTAATTGAAACTCCCTCCCCTCATTTTGTGGAGGAGGAAACTGAGATTCTCAAATAAGAAAAGTTTTGTCCAAAATAACATAGGGAGTCAGTCAGAAGGTTTTTACTCAGACTTAGGACTCTCTGAATTTCATTTGGGAATCTGCCTTTTGGTGGTCACAGGGCTTCAGTGGTCCTGGGCAAAGGGCCCAGTTAGGAGTCCCAGGTTTGAATCAGACCTTGACATTTGCTATCTCGGTGAATTGGAAGAAATCCCTTCAGTAGTCTCATTTCCCCTCACCTAAAAACAATATGTCATCTCTCTGAGAGTTGTAATAAATATAAATATAAATGCAGCATACCACATTTGAGCATATGCAAGAAATGCAGGGCAGTTCTAAACCTGGTGGGCTAGGTTCCAGCAAGGATGTGGAGTAAAAGATGAAGTTTTAGAGCTGCATTTCCCTCTATTTGTTTTGAGTTTGTTTTGTTTTGTTTTGTTTTGTTTTGTTTTTTGCTTCTTTCCTTCTCTTTGCATGGGAGACCCAATGGATCCCAGAAAAATGGAAAACAGCAACAATAACAGCAATCCAGAACAACTAAGGGCATTCAGAACCAAACAGTTCTCAGCTGGGTATGTTCAAAGTTAATCCTAAAAATGACCACAAAAGGGTATAGACTGGCAAAAATCTGGAGCAAAAGACTTCCTAATCCTAGATCAGTTTAGAGGCTTGGAACAGAGAGACATTGCTCAAGGTGAACAAAAGGAAAACAGATTCAGAATTGGACTAAATGATCAGTGAGTTGATCCTTCTGTAGTCCAAAAAACTGGAGTCTTAGAGATAAAGATTTTTCTTCTGGAGAGAAAAGCCTCACAGAGCTAAGCCTCTAGGGACTGACATTTCTCCTCTTTTGGAAGAAAAGCAACTGGAGGGTTTTTCTCTAGTCTCTGACTGGATATGTGAAGGGCCTTCACTAAAAGAGCTGATGTTTAAGTTTCTGGGCTCTAGGTTAAATTCAAGATGCTGTTTGGAGAAGAGATACCCTTCTGCTGAGGATTTTTTTTTCCTGAGGCAATTGGGGGTTAAATGACTTGCCCAGAGTCACACAGCCAGGAAGTGTTAAATGTCTGAGGTCAGATTTGAACTCACATCCTCCTGACTGGGCTAGCGCTCTATCCACTCACTTCTCCACCAGCTGCCCCTCTGCTGAGGATTCCGATTGAAACCCTAGAATCTACTAGCCAAAAGAAATTCCACAACCCTATACCCAAGCATGACAAAGACAGAGAGTACTTCCTGGCAGAGACTACACACTATTTATGGGCTGTGTGACCCCGGGCAAGTCATTTAACCTGTTTATCTCAATAGTACAATAACATAAGGTTTGTGAGGATTAAATGGAATAATATTTGTAAAGTGCTAAGTACAGTACCCGACACCTTATAAATAAATAATATAGAATTGTTTATTCCATCCCCTTTCTCCTTCTCCTCCCTCTCAGAGGAAGCAGGTCCAATAGGACTTTACTGGATATTAATTAAAAAACAACAACAACAACAAAAACCCCAAACAACAGGAGCTTTAGAGGCACAAATTGTCCCTCCATACATGGATCCTGGCCCTGTGTATTTCCTGTCAGTATACTCCATCCACATAAATTCATCATAGGCATAATCTGTGCTTCCTAAACATGTTGACTTTCCCTTTGGATACTAAGTATATTTACAGGATAATGTGCCGCAGGTTTATGGGAGAAAATGTTCTACGGCTACTTTTGTAACCATGCTGTTTCATTTAAAAATCTTTGCTTTAAACTAACTGTACCTCTGTCTGACTAATAAAAGCAAACACTTGGTGGGGGCTCCCCAGCAATGATTGTTTTTGTGCGGATGCAGACCCACAATGCACCTTGCACCTGGGTTCAGCTTTTTGGAGGGCCCCATGCAGGGGGGAGAGGAGTGTGCCCTCAGGTAGAAACAAAGCATGTTGTGACATTGTGACTCTGATCCCTGAGTTACTCAATCTTGCATGCCGATGGAGCAGGGAGAGAGAAGGGGAATCCTTATTTTCCATGTGATGAAAACTGGGGCTCCAGAAGCAATTTGCTTAGGGTCACATGGTAAATTGGTGATAATGCAGGGACTGAAGGCTGGCTCTTTTGCTTCTCAGATGGGAGGGCTTGCACAGATGCTTTGTAAACTTGAAAACACTATATAAATATGTATAAGGGTCTACTTCCCTGGGCAGCCAATCCACCCGGGCTCCTCCCTTCTACAGAACATGCTTTTTTTTGTACCTCTTATAGATGTCAGGGCTTAAAGAAGGAACCTCACTCAGAGACTCTCTCCTTATTTGACAGATGAGGAAACTGAGGTCCAGAGAGGGGAAGGGACTTGTTCAATGTTATTTTGAAGCTAGAGTGGCAGAGCTGAGATGAAAGAATCAAAGGATCTACAGTCCCAGGGTCTGGGTTCAGGAGTTACCTACTACCTTGGGGGTTTGGTAAGTTCCTAAACTTCTTTCAGTCTATAATGAGGGGCTAGGCAAGAGGACTGCTAAGGTTACCTAGTTCTAGCTCCAAATAGATAAGGATCATTCCTGACTCCCAGACCAGTGTATTTTCCATCACATCCCAGTCTCATACGTTTCCCCTTCACATCTTATCAGAGCTGTAACTAGGAAGGTGACACCGGGGCTTTGTCCTATGGTACTGTCAAATTAAGGAGTTCTCTTTCTCATGGAATTCTCAAGACCACAGTTGCCAAGCAAGATTAGCATCTCAGAGTCCTCTCTCTCTCTGTCCCAACCTGTGCTTTATAGTGTGACCTAGCTCTTTCACCCAGCCCTATCCCATAGTTCATAGTTGCACTCCGCTCCTGGGAACCTCCCTCCCCCACCCCATTATGGAGGGCGGTATAATGATAGGCCTCTTGGCAACTATCCATCCTCTCCTGACACAGCTGTTGTTACTGTGCTGCTACTGAAGCCTCTGAGCCGTGGACATTGGACCATACCTTCACCAATGGTTTTTACCTGAGATAGTGGGGAGGGGTTCCTAGTTCTTTTTCCTCATCCCTGATTTTAAGCTTCAGGGAAAGGTTCCTACAGCTTCTCCTGCTTCCTCCACCCTCAGCCCAAGCAGAACCTTGCCCACTGGTTGCCCCTGGTAAATGTTTGCTGAATATAACCCAGGTGAGCTCCTTCCTTCCCCATCCACCCTCTCTCCTCACGCTCTCTTCACCTCAAGAAAGGCCAAGAAAATAGTTTTCTATTTATTACAAACAGAGTTTTTATGTAAACAATCCAGTCATTTACAAAAAATAAATATTTGGAATGATTGTAGTGTTGTAACAAATAATTTATATACAGGCAGGGGGAGATAAGGCACTTTTTACTTCATGCCAGTCTTTGGTTTAGTTTAAGGAAAAGGTAACAGTGTCTTGGAGGTGAAACAAGAATAGAGTTGTGCAAAGATGCCAGATAGGGAGATGGACAGATAGATGATGGGTAGACTTGAGCCTGGACAAGCAAGGCCTACTGGCTCTGGGGGCTGGGGTGACTTTGGTACCCAGTATTTCCCCCTACCAGCTTCTTTTACATTTTTAAATGAACACAGAGATGGAGTAGATGGAATATGGGTGTCTCAGAGGGCAGCTCTGGACTTCCTGCTCAGTCTGTGCCGAGATCAGCTCCCCCAGTAAAGAATAAAGAGGGGCTACCATGAGCAGTTGTCACTATTGCCAGTGAGCATCAGGCAAGTCCTGGGCCAAGGCTGCAGCTTACCTCCCTGATTCTCTTTCTTTCTTTTATTTTATTTCTCTCATTCTTTCTTTCTCTCCCTCTCTTTTTCATTTTCTGTCTATCTGCCTCCCTCTCTCCCCAAGAGTTGTAGCTAGAATAATATCCATTATTCAGAATGGAAGTGGGATCTGCTTAGCCCAGGAAGGACGGGATGCTCCAAGTGATCAATCCCATACCCAGCCCTGTGTCTTCCACTGTACAGCCTGGCACAGACATAGTAGGACCTAAGCAGGATAGAACATCTAGGACTGAAAGATTCCTTAGAGGCTGTCTGGGCCATCCCAGCCCCTCCCTTTTGAGGTTTCAAAAGAAGAATCTGAAGTCTGAGGAGAGAATGTGTCTTGCCCCAATGTAAATAGAAGAGCCAGGATTTGAACCCAAGGTCCTCTGCTTCTTCCACTGTATCGCATTGTCCTCTGAAGAAATGAAAGAAGGAACGTGGGGCAGAAAAGCATCTTGGTTGATAAGCAAGGGCAAGGAAGAAAAATAACACTCCAGGATAGGCCTTCCTGCTGCAGTCTGAAACTGGAGTGGACTGACTTTGGGGTTCCAGGCCAAACTTTCCAAGTGTACCCCATGAGTTGGCACAATCCACCATGGACCCCTCTAAGAGTTGCCCAGGATGACATTATAGGTCCCCATCAGACTCTGCTGATCCCAGCAGCAACAGCAGTTTGGAGGTGGGGAGCCAGGGTGTTCAGTGTCCAGCACCGTGTCCACCCTCCATGTCTGGCTCCATTGTCCCACATGCCTTCATGCTGCTTTTCCAACTTCTTTCCTAAGTGCATCTAACTGGGCCAGGAGTCTGGAAGCCCTTGGGCACCTGGGTTTTTTTCAGGCTAATGCCACTTTCCTTTTTTATCGCTTCCTCCTGTGAGACAGCAGATTGGGTCTGGGACCTCCTAAAGACTTGCGTTGCCACAAATGCTCTTGGGACTTGGCGATGTCCCTGTGGATAGAAAGGAGCTGGTTTAGAAGTTTGTACGTTCAGACCCTGGAAATAGTACAAGCAAAACATCTTAAACTTAATTCTGGGAAGAAGCCCAGCCTATAGGGGCAGTGAAGTCAGAATCCTTTCTTCCCAAGAGTATGTTAGAAGTGACCCAAGGTCACATGGCTAAGTGTCACCACCGGAGTGCCAAGTTTCAGTTGGGGCCTGGACATTTCCTAAATGAGTGTACATGAGCCAGGGTTTGAGGTAGGTCTTCTTTCCATTAATATTATGAAGGTATGAGAAGGGGAGATAATACTGGAGCAACTCTTTGAGGTCATATTACAGAGGGCCTTGAATGTCAAATTTTGGGATTTGGATTGAAGAATAGAAGTTTCTTAAGAAACTATTTCTTTTTTTAAATGTTCTTTCTTTTTTATCCCTTGTGCCTAGATGTTTTTTTCTCTTTTTGGTGTAGAGATCCATAAGATGAAGAAACCCTCTCTATCAATAGAGAATGGTAATTACTCTGCCTTTTCAGAGTCCTAAAGAGGTGTCTGGGAGCAGTGAGAGGTCAAGTGAGCTGTCCAGAATCCCGGAGTCACTATTTATCAGAGATGGGATCAAACCTGTTCTTTTTAACTCCAAGGCCAGTTTTTTAATATAATACATGATAGAGTCTCTATACCCAGGTCATAGTAGGTAATTCAGTTCAATAAACATTTATTAAGCTCTTACTATGTTCTTGGCATTGTGCTAAGCAACGGGGATACAAATACAGGCAAAAGATAGTCCCTGACTTTGAGGAGCTTAATAAATGTTTGTTAACTTCCATTGAATTAACCTTTTCCTTTGGGACAGGGGAACCTTGGATCTGGGAGAGCCAAGGAAAATAGTGAGTCATTGAACAGATCACAGGATGTCAAAGGTCAATTAGTCTAATCTGAAGGTAAATCCCCTCTGCAACATTTACAATAAGAGGCCATTCAAATACATTTTGAATACCTCCAGAAAGAGGAGAGCTCGCCATCTCCTGACCTAATCATCTTAGAACAGCTCAAATTATTAGGACTGTTAAAAATTGTTGCATCAACCCAGTTTTTGCCTCTCTGCTATTTCAATTTAATTGAAAAAGCATTTGTTGTTCTTACTACAACAAATTAAGAATTATGAAAGTTCTTAGGATACAAAGACAAAACTGGCCATTACAATCCTTCAGGTAGTTTACATATTTTCTGGGGAATCCCTATACACAAAAATGTAAATATTCTATCTAGACATGTGCATATTTTGCAAATGGGTATATTTGTGTGCATATATGCATATGTATAAATATTATACAGATATACAGATATTCTCTCCCTGTGTGTATGTGTGTGTATGAGGGAGTAATTTTGTGGCATGAGGGAAATAGCTCAAAATAAAGGTTTACAGAAAAGCTATCTCTAAAATGGAGAAGTCCCCTCATTGCTCTTATTGCTTTCTTCTGGGGCCAAGCAAAACAAATCTTATTCACTTTCCATGGTAGCCAGGTGGCTCAGGGGGCCAAAGCAGAAGACCTGAATTCAAGCCCAGCCTCAGAAACTTAAATACTTGGCAAATCACTTAATTGTGCTGAACCTCAGTTTTATCATTCCTAAAATGGGGGATAATAACAGTCCATCCCAGGGTTATTATGAGGATAAAATAAGAGAATATTTGTAAAGAACTTTGTGAGCTTTTAAATATTATATAACTGCTCAGTATTGTTATTATTAAATCCATATGAGAGCTTTTCTAATGCTAGAATACAAGTTTCACGGCCTCCCTGAGTCTTCTCTACCTCAGACTCAGAACCTCTGGAAGCACATCTTCATCCAATCCCCTATGAGCTAATCTGGCTCTACCTTCTCTGGACATCCAGACACTCATCAGGGACCTTTCCAAAACTCAGCAGTCAGACTGTCATGGAGTTGAAGGCGTTCCAGCCAGAGCTGAGCCAAGCAGGGGCCATCCCAACTCACCTTAGTGCCCTGAGGAGCCGGCTGCCTGCAGCTGCCCTTGTATCCTGAAGAAGAGAGGTTGTGGAAGGCCCGCTGTGGAGGGTCATCTTTGGCTTAGCCAGGTACCTGAGGGAAAGAGAGTCTGTGTGACTGACTGGTGCTATGATCACCTGGCATCAGGCCTGGAACTTAGGGCAGCCCTGGCCCTAGGCAGCTCAGGCAGTTTGGGAGCTCCAGCCCTCGGCTACCCAGTACACGTGAACTCTTCCCTGCACCTGAGAACCCTCCCAGGTGTGTGTGTATTCACTGAGAAGTGGAGGGGGGGGCAGGAGGGAAAAGGAAGAAATACTGAATTACTAAGAATTTGTTTTTTATTTCTAAAAAAGGAAGGTCATTTCTTATCCTTCCCATAATCTGTCTACAAAGGCAGCTTCCAGCATGGGCTGCCTCCCCTAGGCCAACTGATCTGCTTGTTTATTCTCTCCAGGAGAGAAAGTGTAGTGGATTTGGACTTAGCAAAAGTGAGTTCAAATCTCATTTCTACTACTTAATATCTTTGGGATCTTTAGCAACTCCCTTAACCATTCTGGGTCTTAATTTCCTCATCTGTAAAATGGGTGGGTTGGACTAGATGACTTCTGAGATCTCCTTCTGTCCTAAATCTCCAGTCTCGTAACATTGGAATAGGTCAGAAATGGAGTCTTGACCAGGTGTCCAAAGCCGGCCCCAGGAAAGGTCTGCTCCTCCATCATCCCCTAACACGTGACCTGTTATGGTAGGCTCCTTTTAAATACTTGTTGATTTAAATTGGCTTGACTTTTTCTTGTTTGCAATGAGGAAACAGACACTGAGCTACACTGAGCTTGTGACAGAGCTAGGGGCCAGCCCGAAAGAAGGCTATCTGAATCCTGATCTAGGATTCTCCAAGAGCACGTGCTCAAGTCCTAGTTCCTTTCTCCTCCACTCTCCCCATCCTCTCCCTAGGCTCCTGAGGACTTCCTGAAGCCTATAGTTCTGAGATCCCATGGACCTCCATGACTACCCCTCTCATTCATTTGAGTCTTAGAGGGCTTTTCTAGCCTTCTCAACAATGGCAATTGTGCTAGACTTCGAATCAAGAAGATCAGTCCAAATCTTGCCTTAATGTGCAATGTAACCTTAAGCCAAGTCACTCTTTGCGTGTCAATTTACTTATCTATAAAATGGGGCTAGTGATAACACCCATCTCAAAGGGCTTCTGTGGAAATCAGATGAGAATATTTGTAAAGTGCTTTGTAAACCTTAATCACTATGTAAATGTTACAATAAGAATGAAGATGATGGCAACTGTTTATACAGCACTTGCTATGTGCCAGGCACTGTGCTACTTTACAATCACTATCTCATTAAATCCTTGCAACTATCCACATTCTACATTTGAGGAAACTGAGGCAGACAGAGGTTAACTAATTTTTCTGGGATTCATAGAATATGTGTCTGAGGCTGGATTTGAAACAATCTTGCCTTGAAACCAGCCCTCTTCCCATTGGATCACCTAGCTGCCATTATTATTGTTATTGTTACTGTTATAATTATCACTGGCAACCTCCTCCTCCTCAGCATGTTTGTGAGCCAGCCAGGGCAGGACCTGTCAGCTTCCTTTGGCAGAAAAGGAGACTTTGGGTGATTTGTCCCACAGCTAAGTGGAGGAGCTGGGATGAGAATCCGGGCCTTTTGATCCCTACTGTTGCAACTGAGGCACAGGATGCTCATCAGATGTGCTACAAATATTGACATTCTCTCCCAGCTCCATTCCCTCAGTTTCTGTAAATGCCCAGAAGTCAGTGCTGAGGAAGCTGAGTCCTAAACCCCCAGGGGAGGGGGGCTGACTTTTGTTATGGCTAACACTCTACCTGGGCTCCCTACTTCCAGAAAATTCTACTTCAGTATAGAAGGGGACCTCAGCTCTGAGTCCTAAGGGAGCCCCTTTCTGGGCCTCCAGAGGCCGGCCCTGCCCTTGACTTTGGGGCAGGGGCCAGTCTCCCGGAGGGCTCCCCATTGTTTTTCCCTCCCTGCAGCAGGTCCTCACCTTGGCTGGGGAAGGTGACAGAAGGTGGCACAGGTGTGGTCTCTGGAGCTGGCACACTCACACCTGCTCAGGGCTCGGCGGCGGCGGCGTCTTGGCGGATTTCCCAGGCCGTAAGGAGTGGTCTGTCTGTTAGCATGGGGAGAAGGGGAGAGGAAGAGGAGACAGAAGGAAGGGAGAGAAAAGGGGAGAATCCAGTAAGCCGGGGTTCTAAGTAAAGGCAAATCTGCCCAAGAGCCCTTCCATTCTGCCCACAGGGCAGCCAGGGAAATGGAGGAAGGGTGGTAAAGCGGGCATGGACCTCACAGGCTCAGCAGAGCACTCCTGGGATCCTGCTGGCACAGAGACGGCCTGAGGGTCCTGGGCAAAGGCCTGACCAGGGAGTAAGAGAAGAGGCTTCCAGTCTTACATTGGAAGCTCACTACCTGAAATACCCGAGGGTCATAGAGTCATAAAAGCAGCAGACACTATCTAGCCAAATCTCATTTTACAGATGGGGAAACTGAGACCAAAGAGGTTAAATAACTTGCCCAGCCACACAGGTAACAGGTAATTCATGGTGGTGGGATCTGAACTCACTTTGTGTCTCCTGGACTCAATTTGTTCCTCTAAAAAATGAGAGGATTATATTAGATGAACTTTGAGGTCTTTACATTTCAGTGGGACAGATCAGGGGCACTGGAACCATGAACTCTCAGCTGCTGTGACGGGCTATGTGACTATGGATGAGCCATTTGACTCTGGGGGCCTCAGTATTCTCATCTGTGCAATGGGGAGAAGCAAGCTAGATCCTGGGTTTAGAGCTGGAAAAGACCTTAGAGATTCATCTCATCCAGTCCCCTCAGTTTACAAATGAGTAAACCAAGCCCCAGAGAGATTAAGTCACTTGCCCACAGAATCAGGAAGGAAGTATCTGGGATGGATTTGAACCCATTTCTAAGAGTGCGGTCAACTCTGAGACCCATGCATCCTATGAACACCAGAGGGAGCCCAGGCTTGGCCCCAGTCACTGCCCCAGGCTATATTTGAAGGAATTCTCCAGCTCATGGGTGGCCACCTTCCCCAGCAATGCTCAGGTCAGGGGTCAGGGGTTATTCGCCTACATTAACTTGCCAGTCTGGGCTTTCTAGTCATTCAGGGCTCCCAGGGCAACCTTACCATCTGGTGGGAGAGGGGGGAGGTTCGGTAATGACTCAAAGAATCACTGATCAATCAAGCATTGATTAATTATGATTACCGTAATTTACTCGCCCCAGGCCAACCCTCTCCCTGTTGCACAGGAGGGAGAATCAGCAATTCAGCACCTCTCCCAAACCCACCTCCGGTGGTGGGCATGCTGGCTCACAGACAGAGCTCTGCCTTCTCATTACTGCCGGAAAGAAAGCAGCCAAGTTCCCTGCCGAGTTTCTCTCTCAACTCTCACCCTGGCAAACAGGGAACTCCTGGCAGCCCAGGTGAGCCCACACCCAGGGTGCTGGGCCTCTGTTTGGTCTGCGAGGGCAGAGACAACAACAGAGTCACGTGGGCCAGCAAGGTCGCCCAGGCTGGGCTGGCAGGGAGCTGGGTGTGGGTGGAGAACGGGGCAGTGAGTTGGGCCGGCTTTCTCACACTGAGGGCTGGGCCGGGCTCTGCCAGGAGGCGGTCACCAGATTTTGGCCTTGCCAGGGATGTGTGTGTGTGAGAATTCCATGGCCCGTGGGTCAAGGAAAGGCCAGCGAGACCACACTCTCACAGCTCGCAGACCCACAGAAATCGACTCGGAACTTTCTGGCCACAAAACTGGCATCCGATGCAGCCAGAATCACTTAGACACTAGGCAGAGACTGGCAAAAACTGTCTCCAAGAGTAAAAGGGTTTTGAATGAGATTAAGTATATCTAGAGGGAAGCTAAGAGCTTCTTAGTCAAATGACAGTGGCTGCCTTTTGCAAATAGGGAGAAAGCCACTTAGGTTTGCTCTCAGAGTTCAGCTTTATTTAGTCAGCATTGGATAGAGCACTGGCCTAGAGTTGGGAGGACCTAAATTCAAATCAGACACTTACTAACTCTGTGACCCTGGATAAGTCACTTAAATTCTCTACCTCAGTTTCCTCAATTGTAAAAATGTGGATAATAAAAGTAATAACATTGCAGGATTGTTGTAAGAATCAAATGAGATAGGTTTAGTGATATATATATATATATACACACACACACTAACTATTAATATAATTATTTCTGTGATTTTTTACAGATCAATAAATTTTGTCCCAGAAAAAGAAATTGACTTGCTCAAGGTCAAAACTTTAATCAAGTAGCAAGTAGATCCAACATCCTAGGTTCTTGGTATTATTGCCTCAGTGGGATAAAATAGAAAAAAGTCTGTCAGGAGACCATGAATCCATCTCTGATGTGTAGTATCAGAGGGTGAAAGATTTAGAGAAAAAGCTTAGAGTTATCTATCCAAGCTTTTCATGTTACATATAGGGAAACTGAGGTTCAGAGAAGTTAAGTGATTTGCCCAAGGTTCCACAGGGCATAAAGTCAGCATTGGAACTCAGACCTCTTGCATAGCCATGATTTGAGTCTGAGCCTGTTTTCCTAGCGAGTGGGGGATATTAATCCCTGCAGTATCCTCCTCACAGGAATATTGTGAGAAGGTGAGAGTTGTGTTACTACTCATATTTTCCAGGGCTTTGAATTTCAGGATCCTTTGTATCTCTTTTCTTCTCTAATAAGAGTCTTTGAGGCAGCCAAGCCTGACGAAGCCCTGATCTAAAGGCCAGCTCCCAAGGAGAGTTGCCGCTCTCTCTAGTCTCTCCATCTCAGGCCCCTCACACATCAAGTCCCAGAGTCCACCAACTTGCTGTGGCCGCCCACTTACCCTGGCGTGTTCACCCAGATGATGTCCAAGTGACAAAAGTAGACGCATTCCTTGTCCAGCCAGCTGTTGCAGGAACATCTCTTGATGCGCAAGTGGCTGCTTTGGGCTCCCTTGGCAGGTACAGATTCTGGAGGCAGATGGCCCTCTCCTACACAGGCGAACGGAGGATTGGAGAAGAAAAACAACATATATGTCTATGGCGACGTCAAATTTACAAAGTGCTTTCCTCAAAGCCGGCGCCTGGGCTGGGGAGGGGGAGTACTGTTTCTCCCATTTTACGAAGGAGGGAACTGAGATTGGGTAGGACCTATATTTTGCCTACCATTACTTTCAAACTACCGAGCTGCCTCCAAGGCTAGCACTGTTTCTGCTGAACCCAAGCTGTCTCTCTGGAGAAATGGGTCAGGTCTGGTGGCTCCTCCCTTTGCCAACCCTGGAATGTAAATGGGGCTGGAGCCTCCCTGCAGAGGATTAGGGCCATCCCGGCCTGCCTGGCAGGTCTGATTGTAGCAGCCAGCAACACGCTGGCTCTGTCAGGGCTCTGAAGGCCCTCCCTTGCATAATCTAGGAAGTTAGAAAGTTCACATTAAGTGGAAGGAGGAAGACACCCTTGTAGTACCTGAGACCAGGAAATGGGCAACAGGCAGCAGAGGACCTCAGGGAAGGAGGACATGCTGATGCCTTATTCCTGAGGGTCCGGGAGGGAGGGAGGGGGTGGCTGGCCACTCATTTCTGGGCACACATCTTTACATGCATTCATGCATGTACACAGAAGAACCCTGGGCCAGGAACAGGATCACCCCATTCTACACAACTGGGGGACTCCAGTGCTGCAATCCTGATGCAGGACTGTATCCTCCCCCTCACCAGCACTGGATCTGTGCACTGGTTACGAGGGTGCAAGGCACACCACCATGCATGCTCCCCCTCATCCACACTCAGTCTGTGCACTGGTCACGAGGGTGCAAGAGGCACCCAGAATACCTGGGACCCCCCACTCAAATGGTAGACTGTGAAGGTCCCACGGGAGTAGAAGGCTGGGTTGCAGCCTCATGAGATTAGCTCTCACTGGTGTAAATGCAAGGGGAGCAACTGTGGCTGGTGGAGGTGGGATAGAAACTGCAAACAAGAGCAGGAGGGAGACACCGAGATAATCGGAGCGCAGACGGCACGCAGACATATGCACAGACACAAAGGGAGAGCCCAGGAATCCGGGCAGACGCTCGGGCTTCCAGACGCAGGTAGACACAGAGAAAGAAGCAAATGGACAGATGCAGAGACACACAGAGACAGATGTGCAGTCACGCAGAGAGAGGAACCCAGAGCCAGACAGATGCAGAGAAACGG
>NC_133619.1:596882486-597064986 GCF_048593235.1 Sminthopsis crassicaudata
TGCAAATTGGAACTTGCTCACCTGTAAGAGCCCTGCTTCCTCATCTGTAAAATGGGAAGAATCAGAATGGTACTATATAATTTATAGAACTGAATGAGGAAAACCTGGTAAAAGCCAGGGTACCAAATAGTAAAAAGAGCTTAGAAAATAGAGAAGTAGAAAAAAGGTTTGGTGAATGCCAGATAATTAATAGTACTAATCTTGAGCCTAGAAAAGAGACCTAGAAATGTACTCCCCTCACTGCATTGGAATGATGGGGGACAGTGGATGTGCCTTGTGTATGCTGTCAAATGTAGCTAAAATATCATTTGGTTTTATTGGGTTTTTTTCCCTACTAATGGAAGACTGAGAGAGCCTGACCAATAGTCTCTATGAATTCAATCCAACACTTGGAAATTAGGAGAGTCAGCTTCAGGAACTAGCATTGGCAGGAGAGGAAATTAGGAATTGGCTTCCGAGCCAGAAACTAACTTTAGAATCAGAACTGAGTTTGAATACAGAAAATGACCTCTGAAATTCCATGAGCTTTGCTGTCTCTGAGAAGTTTTAAGTGAAAAAGATTGTTATGGGTCATCTCATGGCTGCTATATGTTTTTGAGCACATGCTGCCTGTTTTGTGTGTGTATTGGGGTGGGGTTGTTCTTGAATGAATGAATATATCGAGACGGATGGGACAGGGTTATGATTTCATGAACTTTGAAAGATTTCAGGAAGAATCTAACATCCCTCCAGTAGTCAGAGTCAGTGGTAGAAAGAGGTAGGTTGGGTCAGGAGTCAGTATAGCCGAACAAAGAAGTCCCTTGTGCATGTTATGTCATATCATATTTTCTTTGCATTGAATCCAAATGCAGATCTCTGCAACCTCCCCCACTGGTCCCAAGTTTATCCCACTGGGGATAAACAGATGACTTCAAAGGTCCTTTCCACCTCTATCAATCTGTTATTCTGTGAAAGTGCTTTGTAAGCCTCAGTGTACTAGAGAAATGAGTTGGTATGATTAGTATATATTTACTCATGGGTTTTTAAAAAAATTTCAAAGGGAACCCAAGAGTTTAGAGAACTGAATAGACATCTACATTTTGGGCATTGCTTCTTTAAAAATAGACTGAGTGAGGGCAGGGCTGTTCATGTTTTACTCATCTCTGGGTTTCCACAGAGCCTAGCCCAAGGAGGAACAGAGTAGGATTCAGTAGAGGGGACTAAGTTCAGTGCTACTTTCTTAACCAGTTCTCCTTGAATGGTGAGCCCATTCTCCAGGATGGTAACCGTCTACAAATCTACAAGCAACGTAGCCTACCTTCCCAGAGGCACAGAGTGGAAAGGACCCCAGAGGCCACCTCATCCCCCCAACCCCTGGGAAGAGCTCTCCTCTAAAAGCATTCCAAAGAGATTCATCTAGTCTCTGCTTGAAGACCTCAGGTTGAGGAGGGCATTGAAAAGCCACATTTGGAACAGCTCTCAAATTTAGGAGCTTTTTCCTATCGAGTCTAATTATACCTCCACAACTTCCACAAATTGCTCCTCGTTCTGCCCTTTGGGGCCAAGCAGAGCAAATCTGAAATTTCTTCCCCATGATGTCATCCCTTCAGATGCTTGAAGGCAACCCCAATTCTCTTTATCTCCCAGCCGAAAACACGTCTAGCTCCTCTTACTACTTTTCGTTCCAGCTAGTCTACAGTTTCCTAGCAAGCCTGGTCACAATCAGTTATCTGGTCTCTCCAGCTTGCCAATGCCCTTTGCCAAATGGGATGCTCCTGGGGCACAGAATGCTCCTCCATATAGTTCTGATGGGAGAATAGGGTCTCTCATGGTTACCATCGTCACCTCTGCTCTATCTGCTAAACTGAGCTTCTCAAACTTTTTCCACTCGCAACTTTTTTCACCGAAAAGTTGTTACATGATCCCGGGTATATAGATATATAAAATAGGTATATAAATCAAACATTTACTGATAATAATCATAATTTCATAATGCCCATATTCAGTTACACAACCTTATATGGGATCCCAACCCACAGTTTAAGAAGCTTTGTGAGAGACTATGGAAACAGCCCAAGATCCTTCCAAGGGTATTATCCAAACTCTTAATGTAGGGTTGGGCACACAGTAAGCAAACATTTAAGGCATTTTCCCTCCTAAGACTAAGTTTCCTGAGGGCAGGGACAGAGCCCCTTTTGAGCTCAAAGTTATTATAACTAGAAGGGCCTTTAAGAGATGAATTTGTCTGATTCCTTCATTTCACAGGAAGGAGACCAAAGGCCTGAGAACGGACTTTTCTAAGATCAGGTCTACTGACATAAAATCCAGCCCAAAGTGTGGAGTATAGCATTTGACACATAGAGGACTCATGGTAAATATCTGAGGAATGAAAGAAGGAGGGAAAAGGGAAGGGAACCAATAAGGAATGTAAATGAATTAGAATTTTCTAATAAAACAAATGCAGAAAAGATTAATGTAAAACTGCATAGCACTCAAAATACTGTAGTCAATACTGTATTACACTCAAAGCCATAGCCCAGTGGTCCTCAAACTTTTTAAACAGGGGGCCAGTTCACTGTCCCTCAGACTGTGGGAGGGCCGGACTATAGTAAAAACAAAAACTCACACTCCGTCTCCACCCCTCAGCCCATTTGCCACATCTGGCCCACGGGCTGTAGTTTGAGAACCCCTGCCATAGCCATATAAATGCTATTTATTATTATTAATTTAAAAATCACACATAGAGCTTAGTCTAAAGTCTCTGAAACTGTTCTGCCTCAAATGCCACAGTAAAGGTGCCACTCTTTATAGCTTTAACAATTCAATTTAATGCAACAAATATTTAATAAGGCCTATAGCAAGACCCCTGTTCTAGGTGCTAGGGTTGCAAAGACAGATAAGACAGACCCTGTTCTCAAGAAGCTTATAGTCTAATAGGGGAAAAGAAATAGCCAACTAACTGAAATGGTAGAGAGAGGGAGATGAGTACAAAGAGGGGGTCTAGGCAAAGAGCTAGAAGACATTAAGATGGACAGTCCATTTTCAGAAGGTATGGGGAATCAGGGAAAGCTTCAAGGAGGACATGACACCTGAGTTATATACTGAAAGGAGAGGTGGGCTTCAATAAATAGAGATGATGGGGAAGAAGTTGAATTCTGGGATGGGACAAGGAGAAGGAGGTGAGATGGTGTTCTATCTTCAATAGCACTCAGTTGCCTAATCCTCCCAAATGATAGCACTTTCCTCCCTCCTCACTTTCATTTTCCATATTTTTCATCTATAAATTGCATAGTTTTCTGTGTAGATACTGCTTTCCACTAGTGAAATATATGCTCTTGGAAGGCAGGACCTTTTGATTTTTTGCCTTATACCGACAGGTTGCAGAACAGTAAGTGTTCCTGCATACAGCAAGTATTAACAAAGGCTGATCAGAATGGAACCCAACTCGGGAAATGGTTTTGCTCATTTCCATTGATTGACCTTGGACACATAAGGCATTTCTTGGATATATTGGATCATTTCTCCTCCCAAGCTTCAGCTTTAAAGTTGGGGGTGGGGCCATCAAGAAATAGGTTAGGAACTGTTTGGACATGTATACATATATTGTATTTAATTTATACTTTTAACATATTTAACATGTATTGGTCAATCTGCCATCTGGGGGAGGGGATGGGAGGAAGGAGGGGAAAAATTAGAACAAAAGGTTTGGCAATTGTCAATGTTGTAAAATTACCCATGCATATATCTGGTAAATAAAAACTATTTAAAAAAAAGAAAAGAAAAGAAATAGGTTAGGATTAACTAGGAAATCCTGAAGTCTTGACTAGCAAATATACCACAGTCTACCCAATTTCCTCTTTTTCCTCTTCCTCAGTCCATAGGGAAAGGAAGGCAACAGAACAGAACACAGTATTCTGGTTTGTGGCAGCAACAGAGGCAAGATACTCCAACCCCTCCACTCCCTAATGAACTGCCCCACCTTCCTGCTGCACCCACCAGCTCCCAAAATTTGTGGAATGCTTTTCTCCAGGGCAAATTCAAGAGTTCAGTTGCAGAACCATATGATTTGAGGAAAGAAGTCCAAACAATCCCCACACTGCAAGGAAGAGGAAATTCAGGCTCCGAGAAGGGGGAATGATTTACCCATAATCACACAGCTAGATGGAAAGCCTTCCCTTTGGAACTGGGCTAAACTGCTTAATGTGAACCACCAGAATTACAGCTACTTTCCCTGGCTCTCAGACTTCCTATCCTAAGCTAATCATCGTCCACATCTTCATAAATGATACTGCTGCTGCTGCTTCTGGTTTTAGTCTAAAACTGCACTGGGGACTCCCAGCATGGAAACTCCCTCCAGTGACACTAGGGAGCAACTCATATATAATGTGGTATTATCTTAGAGAGTGATCTGGGGATATGGATCAGGTGAGTGGCAAACGATCACATAACAAGCATGAATTAGAGGCAAGTCTTATCTTCAAAGTCCAAGGATCCTATCCCATAGTGACTCTCATTATAACTTCCATTTATATATATCCTCAAAGGATTGCAAAGTGCCTGATACACAACCACCCCATGAAGCCAATTCTGTAGGTATTACTCATAGAGCTGATGAGAAATTGAGCGTCAGGCTTAAATGATTACCTGAGTCAGTACGGTCAGGGGCAAGCCTTCTCTTCGAAGTCCAAGGGTCCTGTCCCAAACTGCCATTTATATATATCCTCAAAGGATTGCAAAGTGTCCAATATACAATAACCCCATGCAATCAATTCTGTAGGTATTACCCACTGAGCATCAGAGAGCTTAAATGATCCCCTAGATCAGTAAGGCCTGATTCACAGAATGTTACAAGTATCCAGGACCTAATTTACAAACTATCTATTCCAATCCTCTACCCTTGAATTTTTCTAGGTAAGGAAAGCAAGGTCCTGGCTCCAGCTTATTCAGCTTACTCACTTAGCACACTACTAGCAAGTGTCAGAGGCAGGGTTCAGATGCTTCATCTTGCTGTCTCCAAGTCTAGCTGCTCTACACTATTCTACATCGCATTATTAATTAAGCAGCTAATTAGTGCAGACAGAGCATGGGATTTGTTGGTTTGAATTCTGTTTCAGCTCCTCAGTGCAATACCCTAGGCAAATCACTACTAACCACTCAGTCTTTCCATCTGCAAAATGGGAATAATAATAGTACCCACATCCCAAGGTTGTTTTGAAGGATAAAAGGAGAGAATATTTGCAGTGTTTTGCAAAGCACTATATAAATGCTAGTTCTTAAGCCGGGTGAGGGACATAAAGTCACTTTTCTTCACTAATAGCTCATCTGTCCTCTAGCAGACATTTCAGGAAAGTAGTGGACAAGAGTCACACGGGAGAAGCAGGTGTGGATGTTGCAATCTTCCCAGCCCGCCACCACTAAGGTCATCAGGAATCCATCTCAGATCAAAGAACTGAATTCCAAACCTTCACTGACTCTCCCTCTGGGATCTGAGGCTGCTGGGCCGGAATGGAAAGATCGGCGTCTGACTTCCAATTCAGCCGCTGACTACCTGTGACCTTGAATAAACTTGACGGATCTCAATTTCCTCATCTTGAAAATTCCGAGTGGGGAGGGGGCTTCTCGAGGGCCCTGGGATTCTCGGGCTTCTCTCATCAGGATGAAGTCATCCCCATCTATGTCACTGTGTAACCCACTCACTGGCTAACTCTCGCAGAGAGGGCCCTGGTTTCCATTTTTTTTTTTCGTTCCCCCCCTCCCTTCTCTCCCCCCCTCCCCGAATATTTCCCTCTGAGAAAGTCAAACAAGAAGAAATGTTTTTGCATAATGGCCTGTAAGGGGAGAGAAGAGGAAGTCGGCCGGGCTAAATTTAGAAAGTGCTTACGCCCCCAGTCCTGGGCCCGGCCCACGCACTTCACCCCGAGGAGGTGCTCGTCTAAATTTAACTCTCCGCCTGAAAGCCTGTACCGGGGCCGTGACACCGAAAGCCCCAGCAGGATGTGGCGGTGGCCAGCCAAGGGAAGTTCACCCAACGCGAGCGCCCGCCCGCCCGGGCTCTGACATCACACCAGGCACAGCTGCCCTGCCCGAGCCCAAGGGTTTTCAGGTGGAACTTCTTCCTGGAAGAAACCAGAAAATCTTCTTCGGCTTTTCACCCCTTCTTCCACCTTTCTAATCACAAGACTCCATCAGGTGGTCAGGCTGCTCCCCGGGGGGATGGCCAGGGGGGAAAAGGGCGGGGGGAGGTCACAGGCACCTGGCCTGCAAAAAAAATAAAGCCATCTCCTTCTGAGCTTCCCTTGGTTGGCCAGCCTGGCAAGTCTCTGGAGCTGGCCCATCAGGCCCGAGCTGACAGAGATCAGGAGTGCAACCCTCCCAGAAAGATGAAGTGATTTCTTTAAGGTCACACAGATAGTAAGTGTCTGAGGAAAGATTGCACCCCCACACACATGGCTTCTGAGTTAAGGTATTGGAAGCAGTTGGCCAGATTTAGGTAGTAGGAGTGTGTTCCTATGGTTACCCTAAGAAGGAATTCAGTTCAGTTCAACAAACATTTCTTTAAGTGTCTGCTCTGATAAAAGGCACAACAAAGCAAAAACAAAAACAAAAGCAAATAATTCCTGCCCTCAAGGAGCTTACATTCTACTAGGAAAATGCTGCTGTCCATATGAGTTCCAAAACTAATTCTGAGGGAAAGAGCCTCATGTATTCATGCGTTGAGTAGCTGGATGGAAAGCAGGGATCAAAGATGGAAAAGAGGGCATTCTCAATGGCGAGGAAAGAGAAAAGGAAACACCATGAATGGGGGTCTATTTAGAGAACCCATTTGACCGGAACAGAAAGATGTGCCAAAAGAGAGAGACTCACATGAAAGGCAAGGAGGAGCAAGATCATGGAGTGTTTCAACTTCCAGGCTAAGGATTGTGTAGTTCATCCTAGGGGCAAGGGGCAATAGGGAGCCACCAAAGATTTTTTAGTCCAGCAGTGACACGGTCATATCTAACCCTGAGTATGTGTATTGGTGATGGATTAAAAAGGTTAATTTTTTTTTTTCCTGGAGAGAAGGAGCCCAGTTACTATCTAAAGTAACTGTAGTAACTCAAGGCAATGGATAGATAGTTGTCTTTATTCAAATCCAGCCTTAGATACTGTAACTGAACAAATCACACTCGGTCAGACTTAGTTTCCTAAAATGATAAATGGGGATTCTAGCCCCTGCCTCATAGGGTAATTAGGATTGAGTTACATGATATTTAATAGTGCCTGAGACAGAGAGTAGGTGCTTAATAAATACTTGTTTTTTTCTTGGAACTTCAAATATGAGGTGAGGATCTGGAGTGGTGTCGGCCATGTACATGCAGAGAAGGGAATAGATGGGAGTGAGTGATATACAAGCAGCATCACCCAGTTGTCAATCTGGCAACAGTCACTCAAGATTAAGTTCCCCACTCACCCAGCCCCATGAACCAGCCTCCTCTGAGAGGAGCCATTCTGTGGTTGGGGCTATCTGCCCGTTGTGACATGACCTGGCAGCTCAGAGTCCCAACCATCCTAGTTTCCCCAGGGGAAAAATGGTTCTCAGCCAGAGAGATGATCCATAATATATCTCCACCATCTACAAATTTAGCTAAAATAGTAATAGTTATTTGTATTTTCATTCTGAGCCACATCTATTTGAAACAGAGCTTCCTTTTACAGTATTAGTCAGTCTTAACCACCAAGCCTACCCCACCCCACCCCACCAAATCAAAACAGAGCAAAACCAACTCATTTGGTATAAAACCTGGGTATGGTCAGAAACTAGGCCCTGCTTACTTTTGTCTACCCTGCTTTTGATGTCCTTTGGTAAGGATTATAAAATGCCAAGAGAAGAAACTGAGGTCCAAAAATGGTTCCCAGAGCTAGCAATTGGCAAGACCATTCTTTTTATTCCAGGTTTGGGGCTCCTTCCAAAGGAGAAGGCCAAGTGTGAAATTTGGAGCTCATTCCCACCATTGGAACTCAGTCTTTATTTTTCTTCCACCCTAATATAATTTCTTGACTTTTTAAAACAATGATTCCTCCTAGCCTGTGATTACTTCTTCAGCTCCCTCCTGAAGGGCAGCACTTAGACTATGGCACCTCCCCCTCCCCCAACTACACACAACATGCCCCTCTCTCCTCAGACAGATTTTCAGGCAATTTGGCACATGGGAAAGGGCATTAGATGAGTGTCCCCATTCAAGCCACCTAACCACTCTGGGTCACAGTTTTTCCTTCTGTAAAAGGAGGCAATAGATTTTCCTAGGTCCCTTCCAGCTCTGACGCAGTGTTCCTTACTAAGAGGCTGGAGGAGAAGCAGATAGACTCTCCCAGAATTGTTTAGGGCCATTCAAAACCCAAGGGTAAACACACTCTGAGTGAGATATTTTAAGAAATATCAAATTATTCTGAAGTCACTGATGATAAGAGACCTAGCAATGCCTCTTCATGAAGGTCCTTGTGAAATCTTGAGGCTTTGAGAATTTTTCCATGTAATTTTTCTGAAGGGTAGAGGAAGGCACAGAACTAAGCCCCACTTTGGTAGGAGTTGCCTCCTTCTGCATTATCTCAAGCCAAAGCATGAGGTTCCTCCTGGTTTTGAATGTCACTAAATGGTTATCTCTAACACTATTTTCCTGCAGATGCTACATGATTGTGAATCATGAATCTAAAGAGAACCAGATCTGCAGATGACCCAATGGTAATAGGTCAGTGGAAAGACACACAATGGGGATGAGGAGGTCTCAATATATTCCAATCAGGCGGATTGGTAGCATAGCGGAAAAATTGCTAGACTTGGAGTCAAGAAGACTGTCAAATTCCTTCTTCAGGCACTTGTGTGATGGATCTCAGGCAAGTCACTCAATCTCTGCATACATCAGTCTCCTCCTTGACAATATAAGAGATAAGAATAGCACATACCTTACTAGGTTGTTGAGGGGATCAAATGATGTTTACATTTTGCAAACCTTCAAGTGATATATAAATGCTTGTTATTCTTACTAGTAATGACATACAAACATGCATAGTCTCTCTCTGTGGTCAGACTGGACATCTGTCCAGTACATTGATTGATGCCAGTACACTAAGATGTATATGGAACTATTATATTTCCAATGACTAAGTATCTTAGTTCTTAGTAAGAATAGATTTTGTAACAGATCTGTCATTATCTTTAGAGTTCATCCTCGGAAGACCCATATTCTAATCTTGCCTCAGACACCAACTGTGTCAGCTTTCTTGACCTTGGTCTCCTCATCTGTAAAATGAAGGGATTGCACTCAATGTGGACTAAGTCTAAGGTACCTTTGAGCTCTGAATCTATAACCCTCAGGTTTTTGATAATAGTATCCATTTTTCCCAAGTTTATTCCCTGATCCCATGTCTGAAGCTGACTTCTGCATTCCAAAAAAGGCTGAAAAATTTTTAAAATGTAGTTTGAGAGGTCTAGCTAATTATGCCTTCTCAATAGTTTTCCATTCAGTTACATATCTTAGTCTGGAAGATAGCCAGTTTTCATCCACTTGGTTTTTCCTAAGTGAATAGCATGACTGACTGACTTTTTTTTTTCAGTGATTCTTAGGAGAGAGGTTCTACAATGTTTCTGACTGGATTCATCATCAAAACAATGTCCTCTGCAAATAGAAGTATCTGGAGAATCTCATTGTCTAGCAATAGATCCATCTATATTAGGGGTTCTCAACTTGGACTTTTAAAAAGATTTTGATAATGTATAATTGGTGTCTTTTGTAATCCTATGTAGTTAATGGTATACAATTAGCAATATGATTCAGAGGAGGGATCTTCACCAAGCTGCCCAAGGAGTCCAGAAAAACAAAAAAGATGAAGAACCTCTCTCTGCTTCAGAGCTAAGTCTTCTGTATAGCTTTAGGCAGACAATTAAACAAGAGGTGAAAACTGAATTGGATTGCCTTTGGGAAACAGTTATTAAGGATTCAAGCTTCTCCCTGACACAAAAGCACATAAAAAAAACCAATTAAATAAAATTTTATTGATAGCTTTTGTTTTTTTTTATCACCTATGTTTTCCAGTATGCCCCTCCCAGAGAGCCATACTTTATCATTAAGAATTAAAAATGGGAAAAAATAACATTTCAGCAAAATTAGCCAACACATGGAAAAAGTCTGAAATATGCACAGTGTTCTATATCTACAATCCCCCACTTCTTCAGAGAAGTGAGGGGGGGAGAGGAAGAGGTAAAAGCTCATTTTTTTAACCAACACAATTTTTCCATGAAATCATGGGTCCAATCAATTTTTTTTCTAGTGAAACTATATCTTCAAGTCACAGAACAGTGAAGTCTAAAAAGGGTTCAAGTTGAAAAAATACCCAAAGAGCAATGGAGACCTATGGTAGATGTGAATGTACCACAATTCACATAATGTACAACAAATTATTTATTATAAATTATACGAGACAAGTGGCATAAACAACATCATGGTCATATCAGTAGCAAAGACAATGGACTGGTCACATGGCAAAAGCACCACTATATCCACACAAGGCCAAGGAATCTAAAGGGAAACCCTCCTCATTTTATGCAGACCCCTCCATGGCAATTGATGTAAGAACACAAGAGTACCATAGAATAAAAAGTCTTGAATGGCTGTTGGAGAGAGTACTCACATCAGAAATATCATAGCTTCCTCCATGAACTGGGATAAACTGAGAGGAAACCTGGAAGGGACTGGACCTTGTCTTGATCTGGAGTCAAGAAAACCTTAGTTTGTACCTAACTCTCGAATTTATCAGTGGAGTCACCAAACACATTGAATCTTGATTTCCTTATCTATATTTTTTCTTGTCTTAGGTATAAAAATTCCTAAAGCAAGTACATCACAGCATTCTGGTGGGCTTAGAAGATTAAAAGATCATAGATTTAAAGCTACAAAGGGATCTCAGGATCACCTAGTCCAAACTAATTTGATATGCTCATGGTCCTACATAGCCAAGATTCCAACCCAAGTCTCTGATTTCAGAGTCAGACCTCTTTCTACTATACCACACATATGTAAAGTGCTTTGCAAACCTTAAATGGGTTTTTAGTGTGGATACTCTTCATAGAAGATGCTAAAATTTATGTTAAGATTCTTCAAAGGTTTCCTAGAAAAGACCAGAACTTGACTGCTTCTTACAATGTTCCCTGCAAATTCATGGTCAAGGAAAAAGGGTTGAAAATCCTAATAATTTATGAAGACCTGCAGTATGTAGAATACTGGGGAAGATATGAGATTATGAAGCATGATCTCTGCAAATCCTACACTGGTCATGGTCTAGCAGAGGTAATCAAAAACACGATTTTTGTTGTTGTTGTTGTTGTTTTTGCTTTATTTCTATCTGGGAATGAGACTTGGGCCCAGAACTTGCCCATTGTTGGATTTGTGAGAAACAAACCAATGCTCATCATTCCGGTGATCCCCTTTCCAAGTTACATATGGGCATACCACAATTGTCATTTATAAATAATCCAGAAAGCCAGAGCTTGCTTACTGTGGCCACTTAGAAATATTTTTAACAGACAAAAAGTCAATCAATCAATAAACAAACAAATGAACAAACAATGAAGCAACAAATGAATAAAACAAGCATATTTATTAAGCACCTCTTGTGTGCCAAGCCCTCTGCTAAGTGCTTTATCCTATGAGACCCAGGGCAATTTACCACTTGATTTGACTTTAATTTCTTCTTATAAAAAATAAGTGAGTTGGATTTAATGGCCTCTAAAGTCATGTATAACACTAGATCCATGATGTTAACACAATGTTTAACTCTGATTAAATCATGATCACAAGAAAGGAAGGACCTGAAAGCAAGGGGACTGGTTTTGGGTAGAAAGGCCAGTTCTGGAGTCAGGTGATCAGGTCTGACCAGACCACTCACAAATAGCCTTCTGGGTCTCTGATGGACTATTAGGCCACTGAATATGACAGCAGAGGAAATAGAGTTATGAGGGTTCTGAAAATTTCCTCAGCATGCCATCTACCTTACCTACAATTTGAGAGATTAATGATGAGCCCCTTTGATGGTGGATTGCAAGAGGAAGAGGAGGATGTTAGATTTGATATATCAAAGGGATAAGGTCGATAAACTTCTGGATGTGAGGAAAAGGGTAGGATCAGAAATGGCCCCAAGATTATAAACATGAGCCTTTAGCTTTCTCTTTCTCCCCAAGGCGCTAGATAGTGCAGTAGATAGAATTTTGGAGTCAGGCAGACTTGAGTTCAAATTTGGTTTCAGACACTTGCTGTGTGATTCTAACCGAGTCACTTAACCTCCATCTGAGTTTCTTCAATTATAAAATGGTGATAGATAGCATCAATTATAAAGTGGAGCTAATGATAGTATCTCCTTCCCAGGGTAAGGATCAATGGAGATAATACTTGTAAAGTATGTAGCATCATTCCTATCATACAGTAAGTACTTAATAAATGCTTGTCTTTCCTTCTCCAATTCTACTTTTTTCCTCCTTCTGTTTACCAGAGAAGCACATTTCACCCTTTCCCCATCCCCACCCCAAACTAGGCTGATGCGTTACCAAATTCCAGATGTGGAGGATTCCAGTTCCATGTACTGGCTGCGTGAAATAGCTAAAAGTCATAGCATTAATTCAGCCTTCACATCCTCCAGTCTTGGGTTTAACTCACCACTGAGGGGCAGCATGTCATACTGAATAGACTGCTGGACTAGACGTCAGGAATACTTTTTAGCTGTGTGAACATGAGTAAATCACTTAATCTCTGGGTCTTAGTTTCCTTATCTGTAAAATGGGGGTAGTAAATAAACTGTAGGGTCTAACTCACAGGGTTATTATCAAGCTCAGATGAGATTATGGATACGAAGCCCTTTGCAAACCTTAGAGCTCTGTAGAAAGGACAGTTATTATTACCACTTGAAAGGAACTCAGCAGCTGGTCTGTTTGGATTGGCTCCAAGAGATCTCTCCAAGCCTACGGCTGTAATAAAGAAAAATGCCAGTATTTTATTTTGCCTGTAGAGTTCACCTGATTGTCCTGACCCATTAGGAAGGAAGGCATCTCTCCTCTGTAGATTCTGAATCATCATCATCGTCATCATCGTCATCATTATCATCATCATCATCATCATCATCACCGGCATTATTCAGATGATGATTTCTAAATGTTTTAAAGTTTGCAAAGCACTTTCCCAACAACAGTAGATGGTACATAAAGTTCTGGGCCTGGAAACACTCAGACACTAGTCACGGCAAGTCACTGAACTCTGTTTGCCTCAGTTTTCTCAACTGCAAAATGAAGATAATAATCGCATCTTCTTCCCAGGGTTGTGAGATGCAAATGAAATAATAATTGTAATGCATTTAGTGTAGTGTCTGGCACATAACAGGTGTTATATAAATGTTTATCTCCTTCCCTTCCCAGACAGGTAGTACACAGATGATTATTCCCAGCTTACAGATGGATATATTGAAGCTCAGCAAGATTGTGAAGTCATACAGCTAACAAGTGTAGTCCAACCCTATGGCCACCAAGCTCAGCACTCATTTCACACCATTATAACCAGGCTACATGATCAAATTATTTCCTGTTTCCTTCCTCCTTCCTTTCCCATGTCCACTTTGGGAGGCCCAATATGTCTTTATGTGCTCAAGTCATGATGAATTATTCTGAGTCTCTCTCATCCCTAGGACTGAATCCAAAATCAACTCATACCAAATTAGAAGACAATATATTCCTGAGGAAGGAGTAAGCACTTCAGGGACCAGAGTTGTACAGCTCCATTCCAACAAATGTTCCCTCAAATTGGGTAGGGGGAAGGGTGTCTACCATATTTGTTTCAGGAAAAGAACTGGGTCTATCATTTCATCTCTAGCTATAAGGGCTATCTATGCAATATGGAATTATTTGTTCTTTCAAGGTCTGGAAAAACCATTCATGCCCTTTTATGGGACGCCCTATCAAATTGCTTACCCCATTTCCCTCTCTGAGATTAGTATATTTAAAATTGCAGCCTTCACAGCCTGGTATAGAAAAAAAGACTATTATCCTTGGAATCAAACAGAGTGGTTCCTAACCTCGGTTCCAAAACTTGCTGGGTTTATGGCCATGGAAAGATTGTGTCATCTTTCTAAGCCCTGGTTTTCTTTTTCTTTTTCTTTTTCAGCCCTGGTTTTCTCATCTGTAAAATGGGAATGTTGATGTCTATAGTAACTGATTCACAGGATTGTTGTGAAAATCAGAAGGCATGACATATGTAGTGTTCTTTCAGGAATAGTTTCTGACACAGTGTGGCTTCCTTGTGATAACTCCTTCTCATTTCTCATTTTGGTCATTTGTGTTTTCTCTCTTTAGATCCCCTTCTTAGCTATGAAAGAGGAAGATTCTCCCAGGTGCATCCTTTCAGATTACTTTCTTTCTGTTTCCCATATAAGAGTACTAACTCAGTTCTTAAAGTCAGATTTCAAATACAACCTCCAATATCTGCCATCCATAGAGACACTATGCATCCCTGCGTCAAAGTGATCTTAAGTGCAGAACAAGTGGGTTGGACTACATAGCCATTCTTATTCTGTTCAGTTCTGGACCTCTGATTCTAGGGCCCCATATAATTAGCTGATATACTGAGGTGACATCAAATAGTTGTCTTTCTGTAAAACTAATGCTTTTACCCAAAATCTAAGAGTCCACACTGTCTTCCTCGTCCTGCTGCTTTTCTTCCCCATGGAATCATAGGCAGATCTAACTCCATCACCTTCTCCCCTTGCATAGAGTTCTAAAGGTCTCCTCAGTGCAGCTTTCAGTTTTAATAGCTAAAACATTAATGTTTAAAACCACACCAAAACTTTAGGGACATTCTTGTATTGGGGTCTTTTTATTTGTGGTTGTGCTCAGAATGTTCTCAAATATGAGTACATTTTGGGAAAGAACTGATAAATTGGACATTATCCAAAGAAGAGGCACCGGTACAGTGATGGGTCTCAAACTAATGCCATGTAAGGATGGAGAAACTGAAGAAGTTTAGCCTGGACAGAAGAAAACTACTGGAGATAGTTATAGGATGGGGAAAGAGAGTGAATGGATCAGCTGCTTCCAAGGACTGTGAAGCAGAAAGGGAGATTTGTCTTCCTTCTAAATGATCTCTGAGGACAGAATAAGGCATGGTGGATAAAAGTAGCCAGGAAGTCAATTTAGGCAGAATAGGAGGAAAAACTAGCTTACTGTTAGCACTGTCCCAAATCAGAATGGGCTGTCTTGAGAATTAGTGGTTTCCCCATTCTAGGAAGTGTTCTAATAGAGATTGGAGGACCATGTGAAGAAGGAGTGGCTTGGAGAGAGAACTTTTCACTGAGGTAAGGGTTGCACATCCCTTTGCCAGTGGTCCTTCAGCCTCAATGAAAGGAAGACAATTCCCAAATGAGAGCCCTCTCCCCATATTATGTTGATGACATAAGATGGGAGATGAAGACAGGTCTTATATCTTATTGAGTCTGCTCTCGGACTAGTAATAATCTCATTACATTTAATTCCACAAATATTTATTAAGTGGTTGCTTTATACAAAGTATAAAGGCTTAGAGGAAAAAATATAAAACTCTCCCTCAAAGAGTTATATTCTCCTGGAGAATAGAACCTCAACTTGGATAAATAAATGCAATATACATAGATGTGTGTGTGTATACACAATACATATATACAATATATTCACAAACATATATATGTTTGTATATATAAATATATGTGTGTATTAAAGAAAGTAACACTGGTGCACCTAGATGATACAATGTATACAGCAGGAAGATCTGAATTCAATTCAAATCCAGCTTTAGGCATTTACTAGTTGTGTGACTCTGGGAAAGTCACTTAACCCCACTGACTAACCATGCCCCACCAAAAGAAAATAGCATTGACAACTGGGGGAATGGAAAGGCGGTGTCAGAGCTAGGCTGAAGAAGCCTGGAGCTGAGGAGGGAGTGCATTCTAGGCATGGGATCCAGAGGTAGGAGAACGAGGGAAATAGGCCAGTTTGACTGGAACAGGGAGTACATGAAGGTGAGTCACAGGAAACAAGGCTGGGAAGGTGGGTGGAAGCCAGATTGTGAAGGGCTTTAACTGTCAGGCTGACGGTTTTGTATTTTATCTTAAAGGCAACAGGAAACCACTGAAGATTTTGAGCAGGCAAGTGACACACATGATCAAATCTGTTTTTTAGGAATATCAAATTGATGGCTCTGTAAAGGAAAGATAAAAGGAGAGAGGAGACTTGAAGAAGGGAGACCAATGATAAGAGCATTATATTCATCCAGCAGAAAGATAAAAGGGTCCACATTAGGCTATATGAGTGAAGAGAAGGGGATAGATATTACCAGCCTAGTGCAAATAACACAGACAAAACTTGACAACTGAGTGCAGAACAGGCCAAGAGAGAGAGAAAACACTGGTGTGAACCACTGTCACCACTGGGCGACAGGAAGGATGCATTCTTTTCAACAGTTCATCCCTCTGGACTGGAAGAAAGTGCTTCATTCCCTGTATCTTCCTACATTTCCAAAGAAGGAAAGATGGTACGCGCCTAGGTGACTCAGAGAACCAGGCCCAAAAAGTAAGAGACTTTGAATTTGATTTCTGCCCCAGATACTTATTGACTGGCCAAGTCACTTAATTTCTTTAAGGTTCTGTCTCTTTACCTGTAAAGTAATCATGATGATAATATGTATCTTTAAGGATTGTTGAGAAGATCAAATGAAATTACATATATAGCATTTTGCAAATTTAAAGAGTTTAGCAATTATCCTATTCTCCCCTCCTCTGTCTCTGTCTCCCTCTTTCTCTGTCTCTCTGTCTCTGTCTCTGTCTCTCTCTCTCTCCATCCCCACACCACATGTTTCTACATTAGTTGACAGTCTTCAGATTTGGGGGCAGCTGGGTGATACAGTGGGTACAGAGCTAGACCTGAAGGCATGAAGATACACCTTTAAGATTTCAAATCCAGTCTCAGACCCTTTCTAGCAGGATGACTCTGGGCAAGTCACTTTAACCCTGTTTGCCTCAGTTTTCTCATCTGTAAAATGATCTTGAGAAGGACATGACAAACCACTTCAATGTCTTTGCCAAGAGAATCCTGAATGGGATCACAAGTGAAAAATGACTGAACGATAACAAAAATTAAACTCATCTTTTCTCTAAAATCCTCCTTTCTTCTTAACTCCCCTAACACTTTTAAGAATACTGCGTATTTCTAGTCACTGGTTCATAAGCTAAATGTCATTCTCAAATCTTCATTCTCTTTTCTTCAATGTCCAATCTATTGTCAAGTCTCTTGTTTTCCCTGTCAAAGCCAACATCCTGGTGTAGACCCTCGGGGATCACGATTGCCATGGACTGTCTGTTGGTTTTCTTGCATCATAGCTCTCCACTCCAGTCCATTCTTCACTCAACTGTCCAAATCTGATCCTGTCACCTCTCTCCCACCCTCCCCCAAACACACTCAATAAACTTCCTTGACTCTTTCAAAAACCAAATATAAAGTTCCTTATTAAAGCGTGTCACAACCCAGCCCATTCCTAGATTTGTAGGCTCTTTTTTACCTTATCCCTTCCATGTACTCTGTGATCCAGACCTCCTGCTATTGCTAGAATAAGACTGTCCATCTCTCAGTTCTGGGAATTTTCTCTGCTATCCCTAATACCTGGAACCTCCTCTTTTCCCTAGCTTCCTTCCTTCATAACCATAATCTTCAAGGAGCTTTTCCTTACCTGGAAAGACTTACATGAACTGATGCAATCAAAGTGAGCAGAACCTGGGGATGTTAAATGTAGTAATAGTGATATTATATGATGAAAAACTATGAATGACTTAGCTATTCTCAGCAATATAATGATCCAAGGCAATCCCATGATTGGATTCATGAAGCTTGCTATCTACCTTCAGAGAATGAATAGATACTGTCTGGATACAGACTGAAGCATGCTCTCTTTTACTTTCTTTTTTAACTCTTTTTTTTAAAATTCACATACAAAATGACCAATATGAAAGTTTTATGTGACTGCACATGTATAATCCATATCAAATAGCATATTGTCTTAAAGGAGGAGAAGAGGTAGGGAAATTGAAAAAACCCTTTAAAAAGCTAAAAGATTTTAAATATGTAGTTGGGGGGAATATAAATTTAAAATGAAACCTTTCCCAATCCCCCTTAATAGCAATGCTTTCCTTCTATCAACTATCCTCAGAGTACCTGGTACCTATCTTGTTTGTATATAGTTGTTTACGTGTTGTCTCCCCATTAAACTGTGAGCTCCTTGAGGGTGGGAACTTCTTGTGTCCCCAGCACTTAACATAGTACCTGGCACAGATTAAGAACCATAACAAATGCTTGTTGATTTGACTTGACTATCAGTTTCATTTTAATGATGCGAAAACAAGGCAGGAAAGCCAGCTTACTTCCTAGTCTCAGCTTTGAGCTTCCCAGGCTCATGGACCCCCTCCTCTAGGGCAGGGGGTCTGCCCTGTCTGCAATATCCCCTTGCTAACCAGCCTCAAGTCTGGATAAATAAAAAGAGCTTTTTACACCGAAGAAGGCAGTCACTGTAAGAATCATGAATAATTATTCCTAGTTGAAAATTGATGCTCATTCTTCAAATTAATACTTTTGGAAACCTGCCCTATCAGCTGCCAGCAGAGCATTTCCAGCCAAACCCCAAAGAGGGAGCTGCCCCCTCCTCAGCCACCTAGAGCTAGTTCAGCTTCAGTCTCAGGACAAGCTCCATCATCACCTGCAGTTTCAAACAGGGTTGAAGTATTTCCTTGGAAGCCTTAGCATGCCTAGTACTAGCCCTGGGCTTGACGTGCAAACTTCCAGGGAAGATATGATCTGGGACCAGGTTATCTAAAGGGTAAAATGGGGTCATGGAACAGGCTTATGATCTGTTTTCCCAGAAGAGTTCCTGAATTCCAGCTCTTACAAAGATATCCTAATCTCTAGTGGTGGTTCTAGCTTAACTGGTTAATGTTCTTTTGTTGACACTGTTGTCCAGTTTTCCTCCTTCCTCTCTGACCATTCTTCTTCTTCTTCTTTTTTGATTTTTTAAAATTAAAGCTTTTTATTTTCAAAACATATGCATGGTTAATTTTTCAACATTGACTTTTACAAAACCTTGCATTCCAAAAATTCCCCTCTTTCCTCCATCCCCTCCCCTAGATGGCAGGTAATCCAATATATGTTAAACATGTTAAAATATATGTTAAATCCAATATATGTATACACATTTATAGAATTATCTTACTGCACAAGAAAAATCAGATCAAAAAGTTAAAAAATGAGAAAGAAAACAAAATGCAAACAACAACAGGAAGAGTGAGAATGCTATGTTGTGATCCACCTCAGTTCCCATAGATCTCTTCTGGATTTAAATGGCTCTCTTCCTTACAAGATCATTGGAACTGGCCTGAATCATCTCATTGTTTGAAAGAATCTGAACATTCTTCAATGTCCTTGCATATAAAAGGCATCTAATAAATGCTGACTTGAAATAATAAAACCTCTGCTACAGAACCACCCAGAGAAGACCTCATCTGCAAGTCACTATGACCATTTTTTTCCCTAAGAGAATACAAGCTCATTGAGCAGAAAGGAGCTATCTTATTTTTGTTCAGCACAGTATCGATCACCTACCAAGTAATTAATAAATCCTCATGGACTTACATGAACTGATGCGAAGTGAAATGAGCAGGACCAGGAAATTATTGTACATAGCAATAGCAAGATTAGAAATAGTTTCAATTTCTTCATCTGAAAATTGTCTGTTTATATCCTTTGACCATTTATCAACTGGAGAAGGCTTAGCCTGGTATTATTAAGCCCATTTATGATCTGCCACCAGCCTCACTTCAGTATCTTTATCTCAGTCTGCATTTCTCCAAATACTCTCTTTACTAGCCCTTCTTCCTAAAAATGGCAAAACCAGGCAAGAAAAGCAGAGTCCACACTGCCCATCTTCTGCTCGCCTGCCCTTCTTATCTTCCTCCCTATCAGCCTCTTCTATTAACCCTGACCCTGAAAGGAGCTTCTGATAGCCTGGTATGTGCTTGGAAGAGGTCGAAGCAGAATCAGAGAAGCTGGATTTGAATTTTGGCTCTCTTATGTGTTACCTGGGCAACTTCAGTAATAAATTAGTCAATTGATAAGCAGTTATTAAATGCCTACTATGTGTCAAGTACCACTGTAAGTTCTGGAGATACAAATAAAAGAATTTAACAGTCCCAGTCCTAGGTGGAACATGGATAGAGTACAAGTTCTGGAATCACAAGACCTTGAGTTTGAAGCCAGACCCAGACTTATCCTAGCTGTGTGACCCTAGGCAAGTCACTTCACTCAACTGTAAAATGAGGGTGCTACTTCCCAGGTTTTGTATGAGGATTAAACAAGATACTACTTGTAAAGCACAAAAGCTGGTTCTTTGAACTTAACTCTAGATAATAGTCACTGAAGCTTTTTGAGCAACATCAAATAACATAACTGGACTTAGGTATTAGAAAGATAAGAATTTCCTGTTGTTCAGTAATTTTTAATTTTGTCTGATTCTTTCTGACTCCATTTGGAATTTTCTTGGCAGAGGTACTGGAGTGGTTTGCCATTTCCTTCTCCAACTCATTTTAGAAATGAGGAAACTGAGTCAGACAGGATAAAGTGACTTGCTCAGGGTCACACAGCTATTAAGTGTCTAAGGCCAGATTTGAACTCAGGAAGATGTTTTCCTGACTCCAGACCCAGCATTGTGCCACCTAGCTGCCCTACCTAGCACATGATAGGCACTTTAAAAATGTTTATTTCTTCCTTTTTTCAAGGATCTTACATTTCTATTGGGAGAAACAGCAATGTATCCAAATATATGCAAGACCAGTCCCTTCTTTTCCCTGGCCCCCATTTCTTCATATGTAAAAAGAAATTGGACTAGATCATTGGTTCTCATATTTTTTGGTTTTAGAATTTTTTATATTCTTAAAAATTACTGAGCATCCACCAAAGAGCTTTTGTTTACATATGGCATAGTTATTAGTATTTACCATAGTAGCAATTAAAACATCTTAGTATTATTATGAAAATAGTTTTCTCAGGAAGGTATGTGGGTATCCTCGGGGATTCCCAGACTACACTGTGAGATTATACTGAATATACTGAATTAGGGAATTTTGAGGTCCCTTTGTACTCTAAATCTTATGGTCCTATGGCCAACCAGCTCTTCTAATGCCTTCCCTTTCTCCCATATCCCCCAAAAGAACTTCCCCACAATTAATAGTCTCTTCTACTTCTCTCCCACAAGGAGCTTCCCTAGAGCTGCCTGACCCACTGCCCCCTCTCCCTTTTCATTTCCCCTAAGTCTCATGATGGTCACTTGGGCAGAAGAGGAAGTAATGAGAGTGTGAGCCACTACTGTACTCCCTAGCAGATGGGAATCCCCTGCAGCAGAGGAGAAGGTATCCTCTGTGTGTGTGTTTGTGTGCTTTGTGTATGTAATTGTGTGTGTGTGTGTGTGTGTGTGTGTGTGTGTGTGTGTGTGTGTGTGTGTGTGTATGGTGGTGGGAAAGGGAGCCACTGGGGAGGGAGAAGAATTAAGGCTTCCAGAGAGAAAGCTTACACTCACCGTGCTAGGATCCCCTTTCCCACCTCTCTCTCCCCTCCCAAATTTACAAATGAGAGATGTTCCAAAAAGGTGCTTTATAAATCAACTGACTCCAACTCAGCAATGAACTCATAGAAGTGAGGATCTGGGCCAAAGAATCTTGGTTCCAAGCCCAGTTCTGCCACCTCTGACCTGGTGGCCCTTGCTGGGTCTCAGAGACTTGGACCACATGGTCTCTTAGTTACAAATCCATGATCCTCCTGCTGGGAAGGTGAGGTTTTCTGCCTAGGGCACCCTCCAAATTCCAGATTGGGAAGGAGGAAGGCAGAAGAGTTTTGTGAAAAGAGAGCTAGATTTGGAGGCAGAAGATCTGGCGTCAACTTCAGGTTTTACTTATGTGAACTTACCCTGTGTCTTTCTAGACCTCAGGCTTCTCATGAGGGAAAGAGACCCTAAAGTTCCTTTTAGTTCTAAAGTGAGGATCCTGGCAACTATAAAATTAACCTGTGTCCTTAATCCTAAGGGCAGGGGCCATCTGGTACAAGGGAGCAGGGAAGCAAGAGGAAATTAAGTTGCTTCTTTTCTTGAGACTAAGGCCAGTCCTGTGCCAAAATCAACAGTAACAGCAACAGCAGCAGCTACAACAATAATGGAAACCTTTTTTTTTTTTTTTTTTTGATAATTTCCCAACCTTTCTCCACCACCAACTGCTTCCTACTGGCCTGACATCTTGGCTCCTGGGATCTCCTTGCTCCCCTCACTGTAGCCCTGTGCCAACTTCCACAGACCTATCTACTGGTCCCCAAAGATTTGTCATATGCTCAAATTATCTATTTTCTTTTTTCCTAGTTAAAATGCTCATTCATTCTAGCCTGAAAGTCAAGAAGCACATACTTTGGAATTCCACTGAAATATGGGTTTTATTAGCTTCTGATAATACATGGATGATGATATCAATGGTAGGCAGCCAGGTGGTAAAGTGGATAGAGTGCTAGGCCTGGCGTCAGGAAGGCTTGAATTCAAATCCTACCTCAGACACTTAATTAGTCGTGTGATCCTGGGAACTCAATTTGACCTTTCTGCTTCAGTTTCCTTATTTATAAAATGGGTATAATAATAACACATAGCTCAAAGGGTTGTTGTGGGGATCAAATGAAGTAATATTTGCAAACTGCTTAACCTTAAAGTGCTATGTAAATATTAGCTCTTACAATCATGTCTTGATTTCTATTCAGACGCACCAGACACAGTAGAGTACAAGCATTACTATACTATTTTGTAAGTAAAAAATATCAGAGAAGTTCCATGGCTTGTCTGTGATCCCACAGCTAGCAAGTGCTGGGATTGTGCCCTTTCTCTCATGCTCATGCCATGGTCTTTCCTATAACTGTGACTAACCCATGGATTGTACCCCCAAACAGAACAACTCTGTAGAATCACACGGCTTGGCAGGATCACAAAGGGTATCTGATCTAACTCATACCTAAGGGGAAATCCTCTCTATCTTTGACAAGTGGTTGTCCAATATCTGTCTGAATCTCTCCAGTGTTGGGAAATGTGCTTCTCCCTGAAGAGGCCCATCGCATTTTTGGACTGACCTAATTGGACCTTTGGGCAGCTAGGATAGAGTAATGGATACAGCGATGGATCTCAAGTCAGGGAGATTCACCTCCTGAATTCAAATCTAGTCTCAGGCACTTATTAGCTGTGTGACCTGGACATGTCACTTAATCCTGTTTACCTCAGTTTCCTCATCTGTAAAATGAGCTGGAGAAGGGTATAATAGCAACCTACCCCAGTGTTTTTGCCAAAAAACAAAACAAAACAAAACAAAAAACCCAAATGGGATCACAAAAAATCAGACATGACTGAAATGACTAAACCACAACTGGACTTCTATTTCTCTGCAGAGTGGCTAGTTTCAGCAGGATGCTAAGGAAAAAAAAAACTTTTTTGCCAGTTAGTTCTAAAATCCTAGGTCCTTTGAACTTTCTAGCTCTGATCTTCTATAGTTTCAGGTTCTAAAATTGTGTGATTAAAATAAGGTTTCTTTCAATTCAAACTTTCTATGTTCTAAGGTCCCTCCCAACTCTTACATCCTGTGTTCTAAGATCCTTCCAGCTCTGACATCCTGAGTTCTAAGGTCCCTTTCAGCTCTGACATTCTGTGTTTTAAGGACTCTCCCAGTTCTGACATTCTGTTTTCTAATAGCCCTCCAAGCTTTGACCTTCTCCATTCTATAATTGACATTGTGCTTTTTTAAGGGTATAGAAAGTACTATTAATAGCTTACTGCTTCCCTGAATGCTCTTTCTAGTACTGACTACATTTTCTTTTATTACCCTTCTCTTCCTCCCTCCCCCCCACTAGTGGCTGTGGGGGAGGTAGCATCACTGAGTAATTTCTCCTCCTTTGAGGTGGATGCTAGCCAAAAGTATCACCGAATCCAGAATCCTGATAGATGGTGTCTAATGACCCATGAGATGGGGACAGTTCAACTCGACAGTGTCCTCTCTTCTTAAATTCCTTGACCCTTTGTCCTAATGCCAATCATACCTTGCCTGATTCCAACCCTGGCTTGTTCCTTCCTATCAAAGGGTTATCTGTTTCAAAAGAAGCATGCTGTCATTTATAAAATACAAGCTTGCTTGGGCATTTCATGCTTTGTTGCATGTTTAAAGGCAGAGTAGATCCTCATAATCACAGTGAGAAACTTGTCTTTAAAACGACATCTAAAAATAAAGTGAAAGTTCAAGCCTGTTCTCAGTTACCCAGAAGCCTCTCCTTCACCAAATGCTGAATGGACCTACAGGAAATAATGATACCCTGTTGATTTGGTCTACTAAAAATATGTAGGTAAAATATTACCTGCTCTCAATTTGATGCTTAATTCTGCAAAGCAATCCTACTCTTTCACTAGGTAGGTAGAGAGGTAGCACAGTGATAGAGCACTGAATTCAAATCTACCCATAAACACTTGCTATTTATGTGATTCTGAGCAAGTCACTTAAACCTCTGTTTCTCACTTTCTTCATCTATAAAATGGGATGATAATAACTCCTATACCACAGTGTTATTCATACAATTAGGCCATTCTCCCAAAACTTTTATCATTGGCCCTCCTCAACATCTTAGAGTATTTAGACATCTTTCCCCACTATCTCCTCCTTTATTCCCATTTTAGGCAAAAGCAGCCTCTCTTCATGTACCATTGATCCCATTTTTTCTTATCTTTTCTGGCAGATTCCTCCTGCTATCAATCCCATTCTCTCTCTAATCTTCAGGAGGAAGGGAAGAAGGGATGAAGAGAATTTGGAACTCAAAATAAAAAAAAAATGTTAAATACTGTTTTCACATATAATTGAAGAAAAATAAAATATTATTTTCTAATATTCATTGATTCCCTATATATTGGCTCCCATAAACATGTTCCTCTTTCCTCCATCCAGGGGATGGAGTGCCATTGTCCCCACTTTACAGGAACAAATCCCAGCACTCTGGCTACTTCTCAATACCCATAAATTTACCACTACAAAATAGTAATCATTTGTCCCATCTATCAATCACCTCCAGAAAGGTGATACACAATATAATCAATTATAATGCATACCTAAGAAAGGCAAGAGATAGAGAAGAATCCTCAGGCAGCATTTGTGTTTTTCCTTCTCTTTCAGCCCCAGGCAAATGGTCCAGAGACTAAGTATTAACCAGTGAAACAGTATTTGACCTAAAGCCAGGGCCTCTGGTTTTCAAATCTCATCTCAGGCCATTACTGGGTCTGTGATCATGAAAATGTCACTTAACCTCACTGTTTTTCAGTTTCCTTATCTGTAAAATGGAGAGTAACTCATACACTAGCTGCTTCATCATAGGCACGGATGGAAAATTGGAAGGGGCCTTAGAAGTCATTTCAGGTTGTCTTGGACTGGGCCTGGGCCTGGAGAATGACTTGCCTAAAATCATTTTGGCAGAAAAGTTGAGATTTTAACTTCGGTTTTCTGACCCCAAGTTGAGCATCCTTGTCCACTAGATCACTGAGGGGATAGAAGTGCAAATCTCCAAAAGCTGAAGAAAAAGTAATTATTCTTCTTTTCTTCTTGATGCCATTCCAAGCAGGCAGTAGGAGAGCAGCAGCAGCATGGTACCTCTTGCTTGGGTAGCTGCTTCTAACCCTCATTTAGCATAAGTAGGAGACATGCTGGGTTGTTCTCATGCTGGCATATATTCATTTAACAAACATTGAGTATTCGGCCCACTGGGTGCAGAGCACTGTTTAAGGAACTTGGGGAAAGAGATCTTAGATCACTTTCGGAAGTGTTCTTTATCCAAATTCTCTTTCACTGGTTTTACCCACTGGTTTGTACTGGAGTTGCCTCCCTTCCAACAACTATACGGCTAAAGACAACCTTCTGCCACGACGGTGGGGTCATCTTGCTTTCTGGGTCCCTGCCGCCCTACTGAGTAGTCCTACAGATCCTAAGGCAGGCTAGGAGAAAGATCACAGAAAAAAACCAGCTGCTGCAATCGCAAACGTGCTTTCCTGGTGGGTATAAGCTGTCAGTTCTTATGAAAGCAGCTGCTCAAGGAGGCTGGCAGGACCAGAGAGGTGGGGAGGAGGGAAGGAAGAGTGTCAGACTGGTGAAAGCCCCTGTCTGGAGGCCTACCATCCCCCTAAATCCCTCTTAAAGGCAAAGTACTCTTTTTTCTGCAAACTCACAACAACAGCAGGGTATTCTCCTTCTAGTTTCACCCTTGGTGAAGCTACAGAGTCCCAATGAGGAAAAACAAGAGACCTTCCATGGAGAGGAAGAATTCTTTTCTTGAGTCACTTAGATACATCACTGGCAACCACCAATTTCTGATTTTGATTTATTTTACATGTTATGATTATACATGTTATGATTTTCTTCTAAATAAGAGAACAAGAAAGTGCTAGTTGTATAGCGTAGCTTCAGGCTAGCTTTTATTATGCATTGAGTTCAACATTCTTTGTTAAAAAAACATATCATCATAATTATAATGCAAACCAAAGAGAATATGTTATTTTATTTGAAAAAATTTTTATTCAAATGTAATAGTGTAATACCATCTCCTTTCCTCATTCCTTGCTCTGTCCTTGGTACCTGACCTCTATCCTCACCTCAGCACACTCATGTCAGGGAGCAACCAAGCTGTTCCAGTCCTGCAGTGCCACCCAATGGCTGATGGGAGAGCAGTAGGAACTCATTGAAGGATGACATTTAAATAACCATTAACATTTTCAAAGGCAATTTACATATTTGATGACTTCATTCAAAGCCTATAACAACCCAATGAGGTAGTTACTGAAGGTATTATTATTGTCTCCATCTTATAGATGATTATATATATATATACATATATATGTACATATATATGTATGTATATGCATACATGTATATGTATATATACATATATATATATTTCATAATTTGGCAATTTGGTTACATGACTATTAGCAAGAAAGTTTAGTGTCTGGCACAGTGTGTGACACATAGTAAGCATTCAATAAGTACTTGTTGATTGATTGACTGTCAAAGGAAATATTCAAACCTATTTTCCGAACTCTAAACATAATGCCTTTTCCATTATGTGATAATAACCTACTCATGGTGATAATGATTTATATAGAGCTTTAAGGATTACAGAGAATTTACAAATATTGTCTTAGTTACAAATATTATTACTAATAGTAACTTATATAATTATATAATAATCATTAGCATTGTTAATATAAGATGGTGTTATTATTAATCATGCTATACAGATGAAGAAACTATAGAAAGAAGCAAAAATCAAGTGACTTACCCAGAGTCACAGAGCTAGTAAGTATGAGACCATATTTGAACTCAGGCACTCCTAACTTCAAGCCCAGTGCTCTATCTACTGTGCCATCTAGCTGTTCAAGGGTCTTAGAGGAATCAGGAAAAAAAATTATACACAACCTTTCTTTTTCCAGTCTTTCATCATTGACAGATCAGTTCCTTATACAATCTTTCTGTCACCCACATCTTTAGGTATAGTGTATGGCTAAGAAAAGGCCTGTTAGGATTTGAATTACTATAAAGCCTATGTTCTTGGGTCCCTAGAATCCAAGCTGAGGAGTTTTATGCTTTATCTAATGGCAATAAAGAAAGCTGACTTCTTTTTTTGCAAAAAAAATGGTCATATTTGTGCCTTAGGAGAAATATTTTGGCCACTATTTGGAAAATGGCTTCAAGTGCTGTCTCTGATATGTATTGACTGTGTGACCCTAGGTAAATTACTTAACCCCTTTTTTTTCCTTTCTCCTCATGGGACTTAAAAGCCAAAATACTTCGAATGGGGAATTTGAAAGAAAATTCTTCTGCATAGGTCATAGCTAGTTAAGACCACATTCCAAAGATGCTGATAAGTTCCCTGAAGCTGCTACTAGTCACCACAAAGTCTGATTTCAGAGGAGGGCCAGACTTTTCTTTTCTTTTTTTTTTCTGAAGCAATTGGGGTTAAGTGACTTGCCCAGGGTCACACAGCTAGTTAAGTGTTAAGTGTCTGAGACTAGATTTGAACCCAGGTCCTCCTGACTTCAAGGCTGGTGCTCTAACCACTGCGTCACCTAGCTGCCCCAAAGGCCAGGCTTTTCCAACAATGAGAGGGAAATGTGACTTTGAGGAGTAAGACTACCAGATAAGAGTTGTAGCTGTTTCTTCTATAAAGCTGGAGTCCAGGTATGTGGTGTTTGATCCTAAGCACCTTAGGATGCTGTCACTGGTGCCCTTAGGCAGAATAAATTAATAATATTAATCACTAGCATTTATACAGCAACTGCTGCATGCCAATCATTTGCTAAGTGCTTTGCAAATATCTCATTTGAGCCTCATAATAATCCCATGAGGTAGTTTTTGATTACATAATCAATATTAGGTGTGATTGTTATTCCACTTTATACTTAAGGATAAGGAGACAAATAGAGATTAAGTACTTGGCCAAGAACATCCAGCTAGAAAATGTCTGAGGCCATACTTGAACTCAGGTATTCCTGCCTCCCTTAAAAGCAGTCTGAAAAGCTGAAGGCAGTGTGACCTACAGAGATGACCAAAACATGGGACGCCCCAATTTTGAGAAGAGCAGCACTAAATATCTGTAAGGAGAGAGACCCCACTGTGGGACCAGCTTGTGAGAAATGCGGGCAACACACCGAGAGGGATCCAGAGGAGGACCGAGCCCTTCCAGCGGGTGAGGTTCCAGCAGACTCCATCAGGCACACCTGCTGCGGGAAACACACATGCTCAGTCCCCTTCAGCCTTCCTTTTTTGTCCTCTCCTAGGTGGCCTGGGGTTGGCCCAGATGCTGGAAGAGGACAGCTCAACTAGGCAAGGATAATAGAAAAGGAATGGCCCTTGCAAACAGACTCTTCACATGTGCTGCCACATGATGGCTGGAAGCTGAAAAGTCTGGGATCAGAATCTCAAAGTGGAACTCGAGCTCATCCTCTCCCCTCCCCTCACTAATCCTGCTGTTCTTCAAGCCCCTTCTCTTCACCTGATGCCACAGGACACAAGGAAATAGGGAGGATGGCTCCTCGACATGGCAGGAGTGAGGGGAGAAGTCTTTCCCATTCCACGTTAACATGAAGCTGATCCACAGAATGACCTACTGTGTCGTTCATGCAACTGATTAGTCAAAAAGCTAGTACCAGGGGCATTATCCCTCCCATCCATAGGACCAGGTTGCTTCTTACAGGTAAGTAGGGGAAAACATTGGTCCACATCAGCCCATGCAGTCTCCTGGCCCTCCTCCCTGGGGGTACTCTGCCCATAGCCTTGGACACTGCCTCTGGGAGGCCCAGATAGGTGAGCTTTTGTCTTTGCCTGGAGCCAGGCTTCCATGCTATTTCCTGACCATTTCCATGACAGGTACCACTCTTCCCTCACTTCTAGCTTCCTTTTTATAAGCTGTCTTCCCCCTTTAGAACATAAGCTCCTTGAGGACAGAGACTGTTTTGTTTGCTTGTATCTTTATCTTCTATATCTGACACAAACTAATGTAACTATCTATCACAGGCTACTAATGGATAGATGGACACCGTGGATAGAGTGCCAAGCCTAGAGTCAGGAAGATTCATCTTCCTAGGCTCAAATCTAGTCTCAGACACTTGCTAACTATGTGACTCTGGGCAAGTCACTTAACTCTGTTTGCCTCCGTTTTCTCATCTGTAAAATGAACTAGGGGAGGAAATGGCAAACCACTCCAATATCTTTGCCAAGAAAATGCCAAAAAGGGTCACAAAGGGTTAGAAACAAATGAAAAAACAATGAAACAACTCTCTTTTTTTGCTTCTCTCTCTGCTTATCTATATTTCTATTTACCTATATCTCTGTTTCTTTTTCTACATCATCTATTTCTATCTATATCTTTTTTTTTACCTCTCTATATCATTCAGTTTCTCTCTCTCTCCCTATTTGTCTGTCTATCTTTCTCTTTTTTATTCCCTATCCCTATCTATATTTCTGTTTCTCTCTGTCTCTTGTGTCTCTGTCTCTGTCTTTGTCTCTCTGATTTTGCCTCTGTCTTTGTCTCTCTCGTCTCTGTCTCGTTCTCTGTTTCTGTGTGTGTATGTGTGTGTGTGTGTGTGTGTGTGTGTGTGTGTGTGTCTTTCTCTCTCTCTCTCTGTCTCCCCTTTCCTGTCTCTCTGCCTATCTTATGTATATTTTTATTTCTATCTATTGCCCAGGCAACCATCTAAATCAAAATTCTACGATTCAAAAAAGGACCTACCAATTTGCAGTGGCAGAGAATGCACTTCACCAGAAGCTTCCAAAACCAATTAAATCCCATAACCAACAGAATTAAAATGGTTGGAGGAAAGAAAAACAAGAGGCAGGGGGAGCAGCCTTAGAGGCTGCTAATATAGTCCAGGCAAGACAGAATAAAGGTTTGACACAGGGTTTTTAATAGTGTGAGTGGACTGAGGTGGAAAAATGCCAGAACTAGTAGAGTCAACAGATTTAAGATGGTATATGAAGGAGAGGGGAAGAGTCAAGGACAATGTCAAGATTGTGCAGCTGAGTGCCTGGAATAATGCTTATGTCCTCAAAAGACCGAGGGAAGTTCAGAGGAAGACTGGATTTTAAGCAGAAGCTGGAGTGTTCTTATTTTGGACGGAGATGCTAACAAGTTATCTGGGTATAAATGTTAGCCCCGCGTTTGATGTCATGGCATATACAAACAGACCGGAGGGCAACGGAGAGAGCACTGTATATAGAGTTGGAAAATTTGGATTTAATTTTCAGTTCTGCCTGCTACTCCTTGGGAGACCTTGGCCAAGTCATGTCGCCTCTGGACTTCAAAGTCCACCTCTATAAAATGAGAAGGTAGGATTGGACGATCTCTGAGGTCTCTTCCAGATCTAGGATCTCCCTACATTTGAGGAACTCAGTCTAGTAAGGAAAAGGGGGAAATGTCTATTTCCATAAATGACAAGTGCAAAACAGGATCCAGATTTCAAGTAGACAACTGCATTGGATCATCCTACACAAATCATCTAATGGCTCTTTACCCTCATATGTAAAAATGGGGATAGCATTATCATCTACTTCCCAACATTATCATGAAGGGGAAATGAGACATTTGTAAAAATGTTTTACAAACTTTAAAGTGTTAAATGCTATTTTTCTTATATTTTTACATTTAATGATTTAATGATATCCTGATCAATATATTATAGTTAGAGATTCTAGCTCAGTTCTGGCTGAACGGAATGGCCTTTAAGGGGCCTTCTGACATGGCAACTCTGAATCAACTTATTTTTGGTAGACAGCTCAGAGGTGAGTCACCTGCAGTCAGTACAGAAGAGTCAAGTATTAATTAGTCATTTTAATGAAAAAGTGAAGAGGCAGAGATAACACAGAACAATAAATAATCAAATAACGATTTATATTATATTTAAAATGCAGCCAGATAGGCACGCCTAGCCTGCTTCTACATTCTCCTCCCCCAATCACTGACATCTCTCTCTGTCTATGTCTCTATCTCTCCCTCTGTCTCTCTGTGTATATCTCTGTGTCTCTCTGCCCCTGTCTCTCTTCTCTCTTTCCATCTGTCTTCTCTCTCCCTTTTCTCTCTCTGTGTCTCTGTATGTGTCTCTCTCTGTCTCTCTGTCTCTTTCTGGGTTTCTCCAATTCTCTGTCTCTCTGTTTTTGTCTCTGTCTCTATGTTTCTGCTTCTTTTCTCTCTCTGTCTCTGTCTCTCTTTGTCTCTCCCTTTCTCCCTCTCTCCTTCCTCCTCTTCTCTGTCTTTCCTCTCCTTGTGTCTATCTCTGTCTCTGTACAATCTTCTTTCTCATCCCCTTTGCCTGTCTCTGTTCTCCTCCAAGAAGGCTGTGATTCTGTGATTCTTTGCTTTGAGTCTTCCTCAAGTCCATCACTAGAAGGATACACCTGAAAGCCCAGACCTGGCTATTGTTCTTTTCAGGGAACACGCACTCTGCGTCCTTGGGCTGACCAGCAACAGAACAAATGCTAAATGCTGACAAGGGAATTAAGACACCTCATTTCATGTTCCTGCCCTGGCAAGTGCTAGTGATGGGACCAACTCTGGGCAAGTCACTTAATTGCTCTTTGCCTCAGTTACCTCATATGTAAAATGGAAACTATAAACTTGCCTCCTCTCTTACTTACTTTGTCTGTTCTATGATTTTTCTAAAAATCTGAATTATTATTGTGGACTTGTGAGTTATGAATTGGTTCTCAAATTATTATTTGTTCAAGCAAGCAAGTAACAAGCATTTATTAATTGCCCACTGCATGTACTACATGCATGGAATTCCACATTAAAGCAAATTATGAGAAAAAATATTTCTTATTGGGGAGGAGGGGAGAGTGCTGCAATGTGGTACAATGGAAAAGTGATGCTGAGAAGATCTGATTTTAAATTTTATCTCTGCTACTTATACCTTTTTTTGGGGGGGAGGGACGGCGCAAATCACTTAATCTCTTTGACTCTTATCTGTAAAACAAGGAAGCTGGGCTAATTGACCTCTATGTTCTTTCTCCCTCTAAATCTATGAATTTATACAGCTGTCCCCCATACTGGTGAGAGGAAGCTGTCCATAGCTGAAGCTCCTTTAGAAAAAGAAGGGAAAGAGTTAATCTACACAACAGAGCTTTAAAAGATGCTGGCATAGAGGTAGCTACAGTGGATAATCGAACACCAGCTCTGAAGTCAAGAGGACCTGAGTTCAAATCTAGTCTCAGATATTTAATACTTCCTAGCTGTAGGACCCTGGGCAAGTCACCCAATCCCAATTACCTTAATAACAACAACAAAAGATGCTGGCATATTTGCCACATTGAAGAAATCAGATTATACACAAAATTCTTTTTATAAGCCCAATCCTCATTGGACACGTGGCTTCTTGACCTCACCTAATTATAGACTACATATTCCTGATAGTTGAATGATGGACAGAGTATCATATTTGAAGTCCCAGAGTCAAATCCCTCCTCAAAGGTTTGAGTTTCAGATATCTCATCTATAAAATGGGTATAATAATAGCTCTTATACCAAAGTATTGTTGTACTCTTATATAGGGTATTTTGCAGGCCTTAAGTTCTATCTAAGGTGAGTTATTGCAATTTTCATCTCATTAGCTTTAAATTGTCAAATTTGGGGTGTTTTAGAGGACATTCTGCAATCTCAGACACTTAGATTCAATGTAACATTGACTGAGTCTTTAAGTCGTTGGGTGACAGTTTTCTGACTTGTAAAAAGGCCTAGAAGGCCTCTAAGCTTTAGAGGACTTGCCAGCTCCATGTTTATGATTTTCAGATCCTACTTACCATTGCTTCCAATTGTGTTAACGTTGTGCTTAGGATATAGAAAGTGGTTTAGTTAGAAGCTATCTTATAAGGGAGGCAGCCTGGTTTTAGTCCTCTGGACCCTGTTTTCTTGGAACTTCATGGCAATTGACCTCTTTGTTCTGGCACCTCAAGGACTGAAGCATTTGGAATGCCTCATCTAGGCCAGGTGGTCCATTGGCACCATTGCCACATACCATGCTGGGATCTTGTTCAGTCCTAGCATCTGCAAGTTTCCCATCCTTTGGCAGAGCCTGAGTCTACTAAAACGGTGAAAGAGGATCTGGGCAAATGACCAGGTTGAACAAGATGACCTACAGGGTCCCTTCCAGTTCTGCATTGATCGTCTTATGACTTTATGTCTTATTTGCAACAGCAACACAGTGGGTCAAGGAAGCCTTACAGCCCAGTGCCCCAGAGGAAGGGGAAGAAGGTCCTGATTTAAAGTAGTGGCACATGTGGCAGGTATGATACAGACTGGTCAACATTTTAGAACAGCAGGAGGAAGTGCAATAAAACTGAGAAAGAATATTCAGAGGGGGAATGTTCAAATTATTTCCCAAAACAAATAAATCAAAACAACCTTAGTGTTCCATGGGATCCTGGATCACTGCTCTTATACGTAAATCATGATGATATCTTATAGCATCTATTGAATCAAGAAAGCAAAAAGGGAATACATAGTGTGTGTGCGTGTTTGTGTGTTGTGTGTCTGTGTGTGTCTATGTAGGGAGTATTCTCTAGAGTGGAATTAACTCAATTCCACAAAAATTTATTAAGTGTCCCACTTTGGTCTGAGCACCATTTATGTTGTCTGTCTGGGACCAGAAAGACAAGTAATACCTTTAGCAGAAGCTTGTCACATGGGGAATGATAGAATGGACTCTGCTACCTATCTGAAGCTTCCAGAATGTCCTCTCCCTCCCCCAAGGGTGTGTCAACTCCCCAGGGCTTTGATTCTTATAATAACTACTTCTAGGGCTCGTCAACACTTTCCATGTAAACTTTCTAAAGAAGGGAGAAGTGTCAGCAAAATTCAAATCCTAAGCCTCCCCCTAGTATTCTATAAATCTTTCCTGGGTAGTAGAGCTACCTCTTGGAATCGTGAGATGGTACCGTGGATAGAGCAGCATAATTAAAAAGACTTATCTTCCTAAGTTCAAATCTGACTTCAGATACTTACTAGTTATGTGACTCCAGGCAAGTCACTTAACCCTGTTTGCCTCAGTTTCCTCACCTGTAAAATGATCTGGAAAAGGAAATGGCAAACCACTCCAGGGTATCTTCCAAGAAAACCCCCAAAGGAGTCACATGACTAAAATGCCCAAACAACAACAAAAGAGGTACCTCTGGTCCTCTCCCCTTGATGGCTATTTTCCCTTATATTCCCAGCACTTAACACAGTGCCTGTCAGTATAGCCAATGAGTAAGCACTTCATAAATACTTGTTGGCCTGCTGACTGACCTAACACTTAGCCCAGTAGACTTATAATAAGCGTGGATTGAATTAAGTAGGAACTGAAGATTTTCCTTTGACTTATCCTTTGTAACATGTTCTTTTGTCCTTTCTTATCTCATTGGATCCCCTCTTTTACATTCACTCTTCAATGATCTGGCTTCATTTCCACTGTCTGTGGCTTTGCTCTTTACCCTTCAGCTCCATATATAGGATTGGGCTTAGCCAGTTTGGGCTCTTATTTCTTTGTTTGTCCTTCTAATGTCTCGGTAGGGTTTGTTTCTGAGTCCTCAGAACTATTTCTTTGAACCGCAGCCAGTTTGCTTGGATTTTTCTGTCTCCTTCTCTCACTTCCTCTCAAGAAGCTCTGCTTAGTGCCTAAAGTACAGTGAAATCTGTGGAATTTCTTAATTTTGCTTTTGCTTTTGTTTACAACTTTTCCTTTTACTTGTAGTCTTGCGTCACATCCTTTTGTGGTTGCATCTTTCAAAGTTTCTATCTTTCTGAACGGCACAGAGGATAAGCTGATCTGAAGGAAGGAAGGAAAAATGGAGGGAAGGAGGGAAGAAAGGGCAAAAGGGAGGAGGGAAGGAAGAAAGGAAGAAGGAAAGGAAAAAAGGGAGGGAGAAAGGGAGAGAGGGAGAGAGGAAGGAGAAAAGGAAAGAAGGAAGGAAGAAAGGAGAGAAGGAAAGGAGAAAGGAAGAGAGAAGGAAGGAAAGGAGGTAGGGAGGAAAAGAAGAAGGAAGAAGAAAAGGAAAGTAGAAAGAAAGGATGGTAGCGAGAGAGAGAGAAAGGGATTCTCTGTTTCCTCCAGGAATTTACATTCTAAGAGGTGAAGACAACCCACAAAAGAGAAACATGAAAGCATGGAAGGGGTGGCAAGAGAAGTACAATGGAAAGAACTCTGGAGTCAAGTAAGCTGGGTTCAAATCCCATGCCTTATCTTGCTTCTCTGTGTGACCTTGAAAAATCATTAAGCCTCCTCTCAGTTTTCTCTTCTCGTTAAGGCCCAGGTCAGACAGCCTTCCAGCTCTGGATCACTGAACCTGCTCATACAAGGAGTTCAATTCCAGGTACCTGAATATGGTACTCATGTGCCAAGGCCTAAAGGAGCTTCCAAAGTATAAGAGAATTGACCAGTTTGATCCTAATGGGGATGGGTCAATGAAACAGCCTTGAAGGGAGAGTTCATGGAAGGCCCCGGGGCTCAGGTTCTTTAGGCTCAGGCCTGTTTCCTGGATGGAGAAATTACAGAAAGAGAAGAATGTGCCAGAACCAGAATCATACCTCTCTTGGCAAGACCCAGAAGATATAAAGAAGGCAAAGGGAATAACTGCCGTGGCCTTTAGCCAAGTTCAGCCCTCTGAGATGAGGACAGGAAGGAAGACTGTTGGAAGGAAACAATGGGACTCAGATTGCTGGGCTATGAGCTACAGTAAGGGGTCATAAAGACCTTTACTGTACTTATATGAACGACTTGACCAAGGGGAGGCAGTGGGCCAGGACAGGCCCAGTGTGGCAAGGAAAGAGAGACCTCTGCTGGCCTTAATCATTCTTCACTCCCCTTTTCCCACCCCACAAGCCTTCAACACACAGCTGAGTTAGTTTAATGACTGGGAAGGGAATTTCTATAAAAGGGGGTGTCTTGGAGGTTCCAGATTACAACTGGCCATAAATCTACTCCAACAGGTCCTTGGCACAGGACCCTAACACAGGACCATGCACAAGGAAGTTGAATAGCTGTGTGGTTTTAGTAGGTTTCTTTCCCTCTCTGAGCATCAGTTTCCATGTCTGTAATGTGAGCAGATGGTCTACAGTGTCCAAATTCCTCTCAGTATCCTTAGAATTCTGTAAATCTTTGTTTCTGGCTCCTTAATATTTTCCAAATTAATCAATAAGAAGTTTTTTTTTAATCTGGAAAAAGAGAGAAGAAAATTGAGGTGGAGAGAAAGAAGTAAATGAAGGTAAGAAAGAAAACAAAACGAGGGAAAGAATATAAAGGAAGAAAAGGGGGGGCGGGTTCACTAAGTATGGCTAACTTTCTCCCTGGGAATCCAGATCTAGGGCAAACTTACAGAACAGACCATACCAAACAGATCATCATTCATTTAAAAAAAATCAGGAGCTTAGTAATTTCTTTCCTGAAAACAGCATCAAGCAGCTTGGAGGTTATGGCCATAAATCATTGGCCACAAAGCAGAGCCTAACTTCCCACCCAGCCGCTATTCCACACTGATGAAAAAATGAGAAGGAATTGAGAACAGGGTCTATGAGAACCTAGATGGGGATGATCATAGGAGGAGCATCAGGTTAGTTCAAGGTCTCAGCTGCAGATTCTAGTCCTGTTACTCATTTAATATCCAAGAGTGTGGACGTCACCACACTTGCAGAAAATGGCCAAAATCTGGCATTCCCTTGTCTTTGAGCACAGGGGAACAAAGAACAGGAACAAGGAAAGGGACACAGTTTCTTATGAATCAGAGGTGACAAGGCAGCCTCTAAAGCCAGTATATTCTTAGATGGAATTAAAAGGGACATAACACAAACATGACTAATAATATCATCGATGGTCATTGTAGTCAGTCTTCCCAGAGAGCGACAGTGTCCCAAAGATTCGGAATTTGGCTGCCATGGCCAAGGTGACTAAAAGACAAATCATAAGCTCAAAAAAGAGAGTCCATGAGCTCAGGCACTTTGTCCAAGGAGCCCCTCAACCTTCAATGCCATATCCAAAGTAAAACTTTGCTATAATTCTCAATAGAAGCAAATTATTTTTTTCCCACATATAAGCATGACCAATCCAACATCAAAACACCCTTCTGATACCTATTCACCACTGTTTAAGTGTGGGGCACAAAGACTCATGACACACTTGTGAATAACATTGGAGGAAGTCAAGTTTTAATACCTTTCTTCATCATTTTGGGACCAGCCTAAATCTATTATATTCATTATTCAGTCCGCTGAGTCTGCCCTTGCCTTTAGTAGTATGGTGGTGATCTGTGCCACAGATCCAGCCATTGAGAGAGTATTGGATGCTATATTTTGGCAATTGATTACCTCTCAGGTCTCTAGAATTATCCCACTGAAGCCAAGTACCATTCAACTGTGGGTGGGCAACATGGATTCTTCAGTTTCTCAACTCAGAATCCCTTCTAAGTGGCCATGTCAAATCTCCTTCAAGCACACTCTATTTTAGGCTGATTGACCTGATAGCCGTTCCCTGTACATGATATTCCATAAACTGGACAAGTTACTTCACTTGTTTGCCTCAGTTTTCTCATCTGTAAAATGGGGATAATAACAGCATATACTTCTCAGGTTTAATCTAAGTACAAAATGAGACGTTTGTAAAATGCTTTAAAAACTTTAAAGTCCTATAGAAATGCTAGCTATTGTTTATATCACATTACATTATATTACATTATGTTATGTTTTATATATTTGGGTACAAATTGTAATATTATATATAATTTTAATAGTATATATGCATATATAATATTAAAATTATTTTTATTATATATACATATATATATAATATTAAAATTATTCCCATCTCCCAGAGTTATTGTGAGGATCAAATGAGATAATATTTGTAAAGTTCTTAGCATAGTGATTGGTACAGTAGGAGCTATAAAAATTCCTATTCCTTCCTTCTTCCTATTATTGTCTTTGTATACTCAGCATCTAATACAGGGCTTGTCACAAAACAAGAGCCACTTAATGCATTTTTGTTCCGTTGAAATGGCCATGGAGCTCATGGAGAAGGCCCGGTGATATTCTGGAGACACAATTAAATCAGTACAATGACTGCCTTGATTTTGGCACTTGGGGATAGCTGAACACAGCTCTCTGGTTACAGGCAGCATTTGGGATTCTCCCACCTGGCTTCTTTGGATGGAGATCAACTTCCCATTCAATAATTCCAGGTTTCTCCAATCAGGAGCCTTCTTGGTGACATAAGGGCTTATGGCATTCCATCCAAAGTAATACAGGCTCCCTTAGTAAACTAAACATATTTCTATAACATTTCCTATCAAGGAAAACCAAGAGTATATCAATAGGTAACTAGAACATCATTTCATAAGCCAGTCAACTGGCATTTATTAAGTACCTAATATGTGCCAGCCACTACATTAACTATTGATTCATTTTTAGAATAATTCACCAACACAAATCATGACCTAAGTTTACCTAACTCAGAGAGGAGGGAAGGACGACAGAAAGTCTGTATACCCGAAATGCTGTGTGAAGGATACTAGTTCCTCCTCTGCCCCCCTTTACATTTACACCCATATCCTTCCATATTTTTAGGTAATGAGGGCAGGATTATTAATTCTCAATGCCAGGAATTTTTAAAAAGTAGCCTTAAGAAACTAGAGTTCAATAGCTAATATGTCTAATATACTTTCCTTACATACATTTGATCCTTAAAACCACCCTAGGAGATTGGCACTATTTTCATACCCACTTTACAGATGACAAAACTGTCAAATTATCTCAAGCTGTCCCAAAGCTAACCCGTAAGGAGAGTTTTAATCACTTGTGTACAAGCAATAAGAAAAGAGCTAGATTTGATTTAGATACTGTGTGTGTGATCTAGGAAAAATCTCTGCCAACCTCAATTTTCTCATCTTCAAAAATAATGTTTTTGGACCAGATAACATTCAAGGTCAGGTTCTGACAGCTTACCTATGTGACTATGGGTGAATAATTTAACCTTTCGACCTCAGTTTCTTGTTCCCTAAAATGGGGATCATAATACCTGAACTACATACTTTCCAGGGTTGTGAAGAAACATGCTCTGCAATTCTCAAAATGCAAGGTACACGTGAATTACTGTTATTGTATTACTCAGAAGAATGGCAAGCACACAAATAACTCCTAAAATCATCACGTCATCAGGGCCATAAGCGAAGTCTAAGCCAGATGCTTCTGAATTTTAGAAGAGAAAGTTTCTCACTAGTAAGATCAGGGAAGGCTTTATGGAAGATGCAGTTGGGCTTTTTTAAGGTAAGGTGGGAAATGTCAGCCAAGAAGAATCATGCTAGGTGGAGACAACAAGAAAGGCAAGAGAACATTAGCTTTGTGTCAGGAATAGGGAGGGATTTAGTCCAGCTGGAGCAGCTTCGATATAGCAAAACGAAGGGAGAAAAATCTGAAAGGTAGTTTTATAGATTGACTACAGAGCTCTTTAAATGCCAGACTAAGGGGTCTGGAACCCATTCTTCAAGTACTAGGAACTGTTCTTCTCAGCCCCTTTTAATATCCCTTCTGTTACTAGCCTCCATAGGTTGTCTTAACCACTAGAGCCATCTCTTGTGTCTGGAGGACGTTGCCTCTCTTTCTACTTCTCATAAAATCCAACTCCCTGAAGTTCTCTTCTCCCCAGGGCTCAAATAACAAACTAACCTGAGCTTCTCCATCTCCCTCCCAAATGGCGTGCAAACACGAATATGTGAACATGTGGACGGGGGCCTTCAAGGTCTTTGACAATAACAACACAGATAAGAATATGTTTATAGATCACTTTAATATTTGCAAAGTGGCCCTCCTTGCAATGATCTTAGGAGGCAGAGTGGTCAACCAAAAGAATGACTGACTAATGGCATAATTTCTAGTACCAGGTCAGGCTGTCTAGGGAGTCATTTAGGGGTAAAGGGATCTCCACTTACAGGAAAGCTTAAATGCATTCTTGCCAGCAACACACTTCCTCCCCTAATCAGCATTTGCAAATGTAAACCACACAGCTGAGTTGCCTCCTCAGCAGCCTGGCCCCTTCCTCAAATGAGATCACCTCACTGAGTGGTATTCCTGACATGTGCCAAATGGATTTCGTTGTCTTGCCAACTACTAGGCCATCTGAGGCAGTGTGGGGAAAAACTCTGGCCTGGGAGTCAGGTGGCCTGGAGGCAGCATCTCTAAGGTCGCTTTCAGCTCTACAACAAAAACCTGAAACCTTTCTTCCCCCTTCATCCTGCAATTTGGCCTTCATTATCTGTGGATGGAGATGAGCTCAGCGAAGGTGGACATTTGCAAAAATGAATACGATGCAGCAAGAGGTCTGACACTGCCAAGAAACTTAGGGTTTTCCTGTCTCTGGGGTTCCTTCTCAGGTATTGCATGGAAGAGAAAGCCAGGGATAGATTGTGAGATCCAGCTGGTACAGTTTCCCCCATCTTCCTGCCCCCTGCATACACATACCCCTGGATGTCAGGAAGCCTACATAGGCCAGCCGGGAGGGGGGCCAGGGCAGCCTCAGACAGCAATAACCACCCATTTTGCAACAAAACAGGAAACCAGTTTACCAGCCCCTGAAATAGAACAGACAAAAGCCTAGACTACTTGGCTGGGAGAGTGGAGCAGCTCCCACTTTTCACATCATTTCCTAAAGCCTAGGATGGCTAGATTTATTCCTCTGATGCCCCTCCCAGCCCCCACTCCAAGAGCAAAAAGCACTTGTTTTTCCTAGTTCTGCGTTCAGTCATTCCACCCATATTTCCCCTTTCCAGGCAGAACATCCTTCCCTTAGCCACGTGCCCAGCAGTTCGGTGTATCTACAACAGAGGGCAGCAAGAGAGCTGCGATCAGAGCCACACGGAGCTGGAGGGAGCCTGGGAGGGCACCGAGTGCACTTCCAACCTGGCCCAGGATCCCCCCTGCAGCATCCTGTGAAAGGGGGAGCCAGTCTGGGCCTGGAAGCTGGAAGCCCTCCAGATACCAGGAAGACAATATGCTTGCTCCAGCCTCAGCCAGCTCTGTTTGTTAGGAAGTCCTTCCTGGTGTGGAGTGGGACTCTGCCTCCAGGGAACCTCTGCTCTGGCCATCTGGGTTCAAGCAGAGCACATGGAGTCTCTTCTGCACATGACCTCCCTGCGGATGTAAGCCTTTTCTTCTCCAAGCTACACATTCTTCCTAGGAATCTTTCTTTGGCAAGGTCTTCAGTCCCTTCTCCAGCTTGGTCACCCTCTTCTGGATCTGATCCAAATTGTCAAAGTCCTTCCTAAAAATGTGACATCCAGAGCAAAACACAACCCTTCAGGTATGATCTGGTCAGGGCAGAGGGCAGTGGTGGCTCATTTCTCCCTCCTGCTGGGTTCCAAACTTCACTCTCCCTTTTTTCTTAGCTGTGATGTGACTCTGTGGCACACAGTCACTCTGCTGACTGTGAGCTTACAATCCATTAAGACCCCGAGGTGTGTTCTTTCTGTTTTGTTTTGTTTTCTTTCTACACAGACTGGATTTCCCCCTCGAACCATACACCGAAAAACTAAAGTGGGCAAAGCTTGTCTGCAGTGTCCTTTGTTGGCTCCATCCTTTTGCTCCCTCCCCTACTGGCAAGTAGGATCTCCTGTGACTACCACTGGTCCAGATGTGCTACATTCCCACAATGATGCTTTGCATCTTCTCCCCTATTCCCCCATATCTGGTCCTGCTCCCACAGGTCTGACTGACCAGGTAAGTATATTTTGAGCTCATCTTCCAAATAACATTTAAAATATTAGGGTCGGCTCATTGAGGGTTTGTGTGTGTGTGTGAGAATTTATTCAATGCCTTAGCCCCTAGATCCTCACTCTTTTTTGAGTATGAGAATCCTCACCTGATAATAGTTATGGGGTTAGTATCAATGGATTGAGATAAAGTTATCATGAATCCTGTGAAACTTTTAAATGAATTTATAGTAATCACGAGGGCAACTATACATATGTATATATATGTATAAAATACAAATAGATATATACTAAACAATTTAAATCCATTATAGATAGACAGATATATATGTATACATATATATGTGTGTGGGTATATTCATTTGGAAAATGTATTATTCACCTTGCATTTTCAATTGTTCACCTTCAATTTTCAACTAAAGTTAAAAAGAGGTCCAACTAGCTTCTGAGATCTTTGGCAATAACTCTAAGGCCCCTATAAGCCCCCAGTCTTCTGCTTTAATCCAAAATAAAGACAATTGGGGAATTTCTAGAATTCAGGTTAGAGGAACAGAGGAAAGTAGAGGAGGAAGGATTGGGTATTTCATTGTTACTAAAAGTCACAACACATTCAATTCAATGAAACAAGCATTCATTGTTTAAGCACCTACTATGTGCAGGGTACTGTGTTCAGGCTTTCTTGAGAGGAAGATGCCAAAGCTGACAGAACCAGGAGAGAGCAGTGTTACAAAGGCTCAGAAAGGAGGAGCAGATGGTCAGCAGCATCAAATAAAAAAAGAAAGGTCAAGAAGGATGAAGGCTGAGGAAAGGTCAGCAGATTTGGCAGCTGAGAAATCTGTGGTAACCTTTCAGTTGAGGCATAAGATTGGAAGCCAGGCTGAAAGGGGTTGAAAAAAATGAGTGGGAGGTGAGAGAGAGTGGAGATAATGGGGACAGGTTTTTTTTAACTTTATAAAGCATTTCCACAATATACACACACACACACCAGCTTGTATGGCAGAGGGATTAGTCTTGTTTTGCTTGGCACAAAAGGGCAAGGCTAGGAACATTGGATAGAAGTTGTATCAAAGCAGATCTGGGTTTGATGTAAGGAAAACCCAAAAAGCGTCAAGCTTCCTCAAAGTGGAATGGGTGGTCTGGGAGGTTCCCTATTAGGATAAGTTTTCAGGCAGAGGCTGGATAACCACTTCTAGGGGAAGTAAAAGCTATTCCAGTAATAATCTACCACAAAAGGCTTTCCATATATTAGTACAATTGATTCTTATGACAACCCTATGGGGCAGATATTTATTGCAATCATCATTTCACAAGTAGGTAAACTGAGGTTCAAAGAAGTTCAAGATTCCCTTCGAATTACACACCAAGGAAATACCTGAAGAGTTGAATCAGATTTTCCAGATTGCCAGTCTAGGTTATATGCAGAATGCTACACTGGCTTTCATATACATCTACGTTGTATAAGATGCTTCTGAATTCTGTTTGAACTATGAGATTTCGTGACCTTATTAGATTCCATCAAAAAAGAAAAAAGGGATTACCATCCCCATTCTATAGATGGAGCGATTGAGGGCTCCTGAAAGAAAATGACTTGCTCACAACTTCATGAACAGTGAGTACTAGAACTAAGACTTGAGCCTGGGATCCCAATTACCTTGGGATACTTATCTGTAATATCATTATCTTTTCCCTATGCCGCACTGTCTGGAGGACATCAGAGCACAAAATGGAACTAGAAGGAGGTTCTGGGAAATGCTGGCTGAAGATAGAGAAACAAACTTTGCAGGACCAGATGTATATGGGTGTTCTGCAAAAACATTTTCCCAAGGAGTTCTTCAAACAACAAACTAAAATAAACCAGATGTCACCACTGCACCAACTAACCTAAAAAACCTGGACAAGACCAGCAGTCTTGGGTCTGATTCATGGCTCTTCCTTCCACTAACTTCCTGTGTGACCCAGGGCATGTTTGCCACTCTGGCCCAAGCACGTTATACTTCATGTTACCAGGATCTGGAGACTTGTTTTTGCTCCCCCTGCGAAATGAGGGGCTTGGGCTAGATGAAGGGAACAAGAGGAGGGCTCTTGGGTTTCAAATCCTACCTCTGAGACTTTATTCATTTCTATATTCTCTGAGCTGGTAAGAGATCTCAGACACCATGCAATCCAACCTCATATGTAAGCAGAAAAGCTTTAGTGAGAGAACTTACTAGAAGGAACCCTTCCTATCTCTGGATAGCTCTCAAGCTTAAGCAGTTTTTCCTTCTATTGAGAAGAAATCTGCCACTCTGTCACTCTTTTTCAAATTGTTCCTGGTTCCCTTGGCCCTTCTGGGGTCCAGCAAAACTAGTCAAAATTCCAAAAAATATAAAAGAATAGTGATAAGCTGGAAGGCATCCAGAGGATGCTGAGATCTCTTGGTTGTACCCTTCTCCACTTCCGTAATATTCCATAATGTGTTTGTCTTACTCTCTCTGGGAAATTCTAAGAGTAGAGACAGTCTTATTTAAACTTTGAGTCTCTCTCAACACCCAGAAGAATTTGTTGAATTTAATTGAGACAGTGTTAACATAGTAGAAAAGGTCAATGGACCAGGACCTGTTTATTTTGTATATATCCTCTATTTATTTATATGAGAGACAGTTGTGTAGAATGCAAACTCCTTGAGGGTGGGAACTAGTTTATTTTTGTACTTGGATCCCAAATATCTAGGAAAGTGCCTGAAATATAGAAAATACTTAAAACAAACTTGTTGAGTGATTGATTGAAGTTAGAGTTTCAGTCTCATCCCTTTGAACATATAATTATTTTGTTGTTGTTTTTTTTTTTTCAGTGGTGTCTGACTCTTTGGGATGCCATTTGGGATTTTCTTGGCAGAAATACTGAAGTGGTTTGTTATTCTTTCTCCAAATCACTTTACATCTTTCTCCAAGTCATTTTACAAATGAGAAAACTGAGGCAGTTTTGGGTTAAATGACTTGCCCAGTGTTACACAACTTGTAAGTATTTGAAGCATATTTGGGGTCACAAAGATGAGTCTTTTCTGACTCCAGGCCCAGTGGTCTGTCCACTGGGTCACCTAGATGCCCTGGATATGTCACTGACCTTCTTTAAATCTTCCTGATCTAAGCTTGAAAGATCTCCAAATCATGCCACATTCCCTTTAAGTGCTCCCTTAGCTTCATTCTGTTAGGCACTGCTTACTTTTCCACACACTATCAAAATGAGCATCTCTCATCTATTTTCCCTTAGGAGGCACAGACTAGCCCACAAGCCCTTAATGTGAGTGAATTATCAGAACTCTCCTCTCAACTGAAGGGCCTTTGGGCAGGATGAGAATACTGGACATCTGGACCAATTTCATAGTTTTCCATATCCCCCATGCCTGCCCAAAGCAAATCCTTGGATAATATGTTTTAAACGAATGGTTTACAAGGATGTTAAAGGGAAGATGAAAATCCTAAACACAAGACTAGACAACTACATAACAGATCAGAAGACTGTATGTCACTGCCACCAGCTCTAGAAACACATTTAATAAGTTCATTTCCCACAGGTAGGGCTCTGGGTTCTAAGCTTGGCTCTGACACTTACTGGTTGGGTGACCAAGACCAAATAATTTAATGTCTCTGAGCCCAAAGTTTCTTCATACTAAAACAAGGATAATCTCTTATTTAGGTCACAGCATTCCAAGCATTTTGTGAACCTTCACGTGTTAAGGAAAATGGTCCTGAAGACAATGGAGATAATGAATTATTTCCCCTTCTTCCCAGATGCTTTGTTGTTCTTCAGCCTCAGGCCTTCCAGCTCCCTCCCAGGATCCCAAAGTTCCTATTAGCATAAGTACTTCTGGCTGTCTTTTCATCATGCTTTCCTCTAGTTACCTTGGGTACTATACCTCTTTCCCTAGCTCCAGCCCCAGAAACTCATTCTGCTCCTCTCCAATTCTTGTTAGGGGAGCATTCTTCAAATCAACAAGATCAGTCCTGGCTTGAAAAACCCAAAGACTCCAGCTTTGGGGATAAGAATTCACTATTTGACAAAAACTGCTGGAAAAATTGGAAACTATTTGTATGGCAGAAACTAGGCATTGACCTACACCTAACACCATATACCAAAATAAGGTCGAAATGAGTTCATGATTTAGACATAAAGAGTGATGCTATAAGCAAATTAGAAGAATATAACATAGTTTACCTCTCAGATCTGTGGAAGAGGAAGGAATTTGTGACCAAAGAAGAATTGGAACTCATAACTGAACACCAAATAGATAATTTTGATTATATTAAGCTAAAAAGTTTTTGTACAAACAAAACTAATGCAGTCAAGATCAGAAGGGAAACAATAAATTGGGAAAACATCTTTATATCCAAAGATTCTGATAAAGGGTTCATTTCCAAAATATAGAGAGAATTGACTCAAATTTATAAGAATTCAAGCCATTCTCCACTTGATACATGGTCAAAGGATATGAACAGACAATTCTCAGACAAAGAAATTAAAACCATTTCTAGTCATATGAAAAGGTGCTCTAAATCACTATTGATCAGAGAAATGCAAATTAAGACAACTCTGAGATACCACTACACACCTGTCAGATTGACTATAACATGAAAAGATAATGACAAATGTTGGAGGGGATGTGGGAAAACTGGGACACTGATACATTATTGGTGGAGTTGTGAAAGAATCCAACCATTCTGGAGAACAATTTGGAACTATGATCAGAAAATTATCAAACTGTGCATACCCTTTGATCCAGCAGTGCTACTACTGGGCCTATATCCCAAAGAGATTTTAAAGAAGGGAAAGGGACCTGTATGTACAAGAATGTTTGCGGCAGCCCTCTTTGTGGTGGCCAGAAATTGGAAACTGAGTGGATGCCCATCAGATGGAGAATGGCTAAATAAGTTATGGTACATGAATGTTATGGAATAATATTGTTCTGTAAGAAATGACCAGCAGGATGATTTCAGAGAGACCTGGAAAGACTTACGTGAACTGATGCTGAGTGAAATGAGCAGAACTAGGAGATTATTGTACACAGTAACAACAATATTATATGATGATCAATTCTGATGAACTTGACTCCAACAATGAGATGATTGAGGCCAGTTTCAATGATCTTGTGATGAAGAGAGCCATCTACACTCAGAGAGAAGACTGTGGGAACTAAGTATGGATCACAACATAACATTTCACTCTTTTTGTTGTTGTTCACTTGCATTTTGTTTTCTTATTCATTTTCTTTCCTTTTTGATCTGATTTTTCTTGTGCAGCAAGATAATTGTATAAATATATGTGCCTATATTGGATTTCACATATATTTTAACATGTATAACATATATTAGATTGCTTACCATCTGGGGGAGGGGGTGGGGTGAAGGAAGGGAAAATTTGGAACACAAGGCTTTGCAGGGGTCAATGTTGAAAACTTATCCATGCATATGTTTTGAAAATTAAAAAAGCTTTAATAAAAAATTAATCCTGGAAAGGTCAAGTCTATCAGTTGCTCTGTGACTTTACATCCTTGTGACTTCCCAGTCTACACAAATTCCCTCCTTGGCCACCACTTCCTTAGATGATTATTTCCCACATTAGTAAGTTTTTGGAAGACAGGGGCTCTATTGCTTTTTTGTATTGGTACCCCCCAATGCTTGGCACAGTCTAACAAATAGCATATGCTTAGTAAATATTTTTGTGTCATGTTTTTATATCATATCATAATGGCATATGCTCTTTGGAATACCAGAGCAACCCAGTCATAAACCAGGACTTCCAGAGATAACCCAAATCCCCTTTAATAGACCACATTGACATCCCATAGAGAGGACTAGAAGGTTGGACCCACAAGTTGTTGTTTCTCACACCTCTGCCAATTTCTTTCCCTATAGTCCTTCTTCTAAATTTCCTCTTGCCATTCAAGCTGGTCTCTATAGCCACCAATCCATGCCTATCCCAGATGTAAGACTCTGTAGCTTTTCTAAATACCACCAGAATCCTACTCCTCATTGGAAATAAGAAGAATGTTACTGTGAAGTACTACATAGTTGATCTGTGCTATCTTGGGTCAAGTTGGACCAAGTCAGACCATTGACATATAGAAGCCATTTATTTGATCCAAGGCAAGTCACTCAGGGCCGAAAGTGACTTTCTGGACTAGAACTTACAGAGCAAATGTGGATTTGAATGGGTAGAGAGAGTTTTCTGCAAAGATGAAATCTGACACTCAGTCCAAATTTTTTTTAAATTGACATTTATAGAGCAATTTAAGCTTTGCAAAGTGCTTCATATACATTTATTTCCTTAGAATTGCAAACTGTGCAGCAAATATTAATGATATTACTGTTTTCATTTTGTAAATAAGGAAACCAAAACATAAAAAGGTAAAACAACTTTCCCACAATAAAATGTCTATTAAATGTCAGAGAGAGGACTGGATTTAAGGTCTCCTCTCAATCAAATGTTCTATCTATGGTATCCTTTGTCTCTCAGTAATGGTAATGGTAGCCAATCATTGACTTCCCTGGTCATTGCTTCCTTAACCCATTTTTACTCACTCTTTACCTTCCAGGCCCTTGGGATCTGAAGCCCAGATATAACTTGTTCCTCAAGGCCAACACTAACTAGGGATTTTTGGGACTCATGAATGATTAAAAACAAAACCAAAGTCAAGGGATTATTTATTTCCAAAGAGAATCGTACAGAGAAAAGTCAAAACAACAGGCAGTCTGATTGAGGAGCATCCCACATACCCTATAAATACTACCCAACTGTGTGCACCCATTACCCCAAATGGTGTGGGTCAAGTTTTATATCACACTCAAGTTGGCTTTGCCTTTCAAGGCCAGGAGCCAAACATAAACAGTTTGGTGCCAGACATTTCCCCTGTGCCTCCCAACAATTCTCTCAGGCTCCCATGAGCAAATAAATGACTTTACTGATTAATTGGAGAAATGCACGCACATTCAAGTCTGGGCTGGCTGCAGTTTAGGGACAGTGAGGATGAAGGAATCATCAACCAGTCAATCACCTTTCAATGACATGGAGTGTCTACCTTACAGGATGTTGTGAAGTCCCAAAGAGATAATAAATGGAAAGAGATAAGAAATGGACTTTGTATTTCATTAGTACATGGAACTCCCTGAGTGAGAAGACTCTCTCTACCAATGCAGATAAATTCCTGTTCTGCAACTTTCAGCCTCAGAGAATTGTTTAGAATATTAGTGGATCAAGGGATTTACCCAAGATTACAGTCATTATGCATCAACCACAGCTCTTCAACCCAAGTCTTTCTCACTTAAAGGACAGCCCTCTATTCACACTTCCTCTCAATGAATATAAAGAATTAGGTTTTTTTTTCATTTTAAGGTTTCACTTATTCATATATTTTATATTGCTATCACTTTCCATACTGAGAGAAGCAAGGGCAAAGAGGATTAAAGGCTGGTAATCAATTAACTCCAGTCTTAAAGAAGCACCTGAAACTCAAAAATGCTAAGTTCTTTGTTCAAATTCACAGAGCAAATAAGAGGCAGAGGCAGAATTCCAATTCAGTTTTGCTTTTTTACTCCGTTCCTGTGTCTATCACACCCTAAAACCTGAAAACACTATAGAAATGTCAGCCATATTTCATCTCATCTTAGAGTGTAAGTTCCTGAAGGGTAAGGACCAATTTATTTTTACCTTTCTTTCCTCAATAATAAATTCAGGCTGAATTGCATCCTTTTCTCCTACTTCAGCTAACAACACTTCAAACATCTGTCAAAGCCTTGTTTGGTTACTCCACTGAGGCAAATCCCAATCCTTGGATAATGACAGAAACTGTCTTCAAAAAGAGCTGAGAATGAAAAATGTATCAGCCTGAGCTAACCTGTTGTGGCTAGCCCTCTCCACACTTGGTGAGACTGATACACAGATATTCAGTCCACTACAGGTTGGTATTCAAAACTTTTCCATTTTGATAGGTCTGCCCAAGCTTGAATTTCATTGAAAGAGCCTTCCAGAGCTATGATAAAATAGAACTTCATTTATCTTCATAAGAGAGGAGTGCAATTGTTCTTATTCTCATTATGGATGAGGAAACGGAGGCTAACAGAAACTAAGTGAATTCTACAACTTCTTTTGCATAGGTACCCTTCCTTCTACTCACAGAGCTACCACCCAAAATCAGACCCTCATCACTTCTTGCCTGGATTATTACAATAATCTTTCCCCCCCCCCCCCCCAGGCTGGGGATAAGTGACTTGCTCAGGGTCACACAGCTAGGAAGTGTTAAGTCTGAGACCAGATTTGAACTCGGGTCCTCCTGATTCAGGGCTGGTGCTCTATCCACTGCGCCACCTACCTGCCCCCTTCAATAGTCTTCTAATATGTCTTTTTGCCTCAAGTCTTTCTCCAATCTGGCCCATCATATGCATAACTTTCAAAGATATCTTCCTAAAATCCAAGTCAAAGAATGTTACTTCTTTTCTCATTAAACTCCAGTAGCTCCCTATTATATACAGAATCAAGTGTGAACTTTTCTGTGTGGCATTTAAAACTCTTCACAGTCTGGTCCCAACTTATTTTTTGACTGATTATGTATTAATCCCCTTTTAGGGGATTTATATAATCTACCCAAATCTCTTACTTGCCCTTCCTCACAAATGATATTTCATCTCTTCTATCTGATGTCTTCATGCCTGATTAATTTTATTTCTTCATATTCCCTTCTATAATTCCTAGTTTCCTCCAAGGTTCTATTCAGGCACCATTTTCTATATTAAGGTGCTCTTGATCCTTCTGAGAAGCTACTACTGTCCTTTCTCTGATTGTCTGTCTGTCTGTCTGTCTGTCTCTGTCTCTCTCTGTCTCTCTCTCTCTCTCTCTCTCTCTCTCTCTCTCTCTCTCTCTCACACACACACACACACACACACACACACACACAAAACATTGCATATACCCACATACATATATGTTGTTATACCTAGATCTATTGTAAGCTCCTTAAGGATAAGGACTAACCCATTTTTGGTTTTGTGCCCACAACTGGGGCAACTATGTGGTAGAATTCTCTTCCTGAATTAAAATCTGGCCTCAGACACTATGTGAACCCAGATAAGTAATTTAATCCTGTTTGTCTCAATTTCCTAATTTGTAAAATGAACTGGAGAAGGAAATGGCAAACTATTTCAGTATCTTTGTCAAGAAAACCCCAAATGGCATCACAAAGAGTCAGATATAACTGAGATGACTAAACAATCACAATGATTACTTATTGAATAATTGACTAATGGCTAATAAGTACAGAAGCCAGCATACAAACTTACATCCCTTGGTTTCAAATCCAGTGCTTTGCCATACTGCCTCTTATAACTAACCAAATGACAATGCTAGATTATAAATTATTATAAAGCAGGACTAATTAATAAGGGCCAGAAATAATTTTTGAACTTGGAAAAAAACAACTCCTCTATTCCAATTCTCCAACTACTCCTAAAATTAACCAACTCAACAAGACATACTTCTTAGGGCCCTTGCCTAGAGAATTCCAGAATAACAGGTAACCATCACCAGAACTCTATACCTTGGGTAACAGGAACATAGGCAGCCTAAATCCATCCACAACTTAGACCAGATCACTGTTACTTCTAATACTAAGGGAGGTTGTTTTGTGTTCTTGTATAGCAGTTCTTGAACTGCTAGGTACACCTCCAAGAAATAGGTCATACAGATGATTTCCTTTGAAGTAATAGGCACTAACCCTTTAAATCTTCAAAACCTTGACAACAGGATGGGGAGGGACTAAGCTTAAGACCAGCTACATTAGAAGAACTCAGCTTCCTGCTAACGCAAACCTCCACCCTTCTGGCCCTGCTCCAGTGGGAGCTCTCCATGGTACTGACCTTGACTCTTGGCTTAGACTTTACCCCCTTTCTCAAATCCACAGTAGCACAGGATGCTATGAAGAAAACGTTTCCTAACCAGAGAGAGCCTTAGAGATCATCTAGTCCATCCCTCCTTATTCTACAAAGTGAAGAAACTTTGGTCCACAGAGAATTCACTAGGCTAAAGTCAAACAGCTAGTAAATGATTGAGCTGAGATATAGAAATCAAAGTTCTTTGAATACAAATATCATATCAAGTTGCCTTTCTCATTTTTCTAGTCCCTTCTTGTTGATTCCTCATCTTTCCTTCTCGATAGAATCCTAGAAGCTCTAGATCACTTAAAGGCCATTAAAAGTTCCAGGAACCACATCTTTTCTGATGAAAGGTAGTGGGAGATAAGCATGGCACCTCCCATCTTTCCTTATCATCCATCCATCCATTCAACAAGCATTCTAAGTGCCTTCCATGTTCAACACACTGTCCTAGGTGTTAGGAATGCCAAGATAAAAAATAACTCACCTGACACCATAAGGAAAAATTACCCAACAATTAGAGCTAACCCCAAGTAAGATGCTACCTAGGAAATATTGAGTTTCTTCTAAGTCTTCAAGCAGAGGCTAGATGTCCACTTGTCAGGAAAATTACAGAGAGGATTTTATGGTCAGGTCAGTAGGGAATGAGATGATTTCTTAGGACCATTCCATTTCTGATTCACAGAATCATCAACTCTCTCAGTTGTGACACTTCAGTGGTCACCTGGTCAAACTCAAACCTTAACAAGAATCCCAATACATTGAGCATGAAGGATGAAAGTATGAACATTTAATTGGGAAACTACTACCAGTTTGGTGGCAAAGGCCCCATTTAACAATTCAGGAACTTATGTCACCCTATGGGCTCCCAAGTAACCACAAAGTTTGGTTCTGTTTCTGACTATTCCTGCTGCTGATAACAGTTAACAGGACCAGGTCCATGAATAGCCATAAGTGGAAGGATTCTTTCATCCTGACCTTTTAATATGCAGTACAGTCTTTCACTTAAAACCTTTACCTTAATATTTTATAGTAAATACCTCTTAGTTTCTTTATGTATAATAAAAATTATAATTGATGTTGATAGAATTCTATAAGGATTTACTATCACAGCTACCCTGTAAGGTAGAGAATTATTATTAAGTATTTTTATAATAGCTATAATTAGTTATTCCCATTTTACAAGAAACTGAAAATTAAAGATCTGAAGAGACTGGTTCATTTCACATGTCTAGGAAAATCAGTTAAAATTGGAACTCAGATCTTCCTGTCTAGTCAAGCATTCTAACTGTTTTATCAGGTTGCCTCTTGCTAAGTAAAATGAAAGCTCCTTGAGTTCAGGCATTGAGTTTATTTGTATCACCAATGCCTAACATATAATATTTTCTTAATAAATATTTAATGGGGGGCAGCTAGGTGGTGCAGTGGATAGAGCACCAGCCTTGAATTCAGGAGGACCCGAGTTCAAATCTGGTCTCAGACAATTAACACTTCCTAGCTGTGTGACCCTGGGCAATTCACTTAACCCCAGCCTCAAAAAAACAGAAAACAAAACAAAACAAAAAAAAATAAATATTTAATGAATTGTATGTGATATTTAAAAAGATATCACAATAAAACTTTCCAGAAACACAAATACATAATGTAAGATTATTTATCAATCACCTGCTCTTTGCAGAAAAAATGGGCTTAATAATACTTATACTATCTGATTGTTAGGACAGAAGCACTTTCTAAATATTGTTAAAGAAATTTGAGTTAGTAAAATATCCTCCACAATTCCTCAATTTTCCTTATAGAAACAGACATTTTGTAGGGCTTTAAGGTTTGCAAAGAGCTTTACTATATCCATAATCTCATTTGAGTCTCACCACAGTTTTGTGAAGCAGGAAATCTCCATTTTATAGAGAAAGGGCATCAAAGTGGAGAAATGGATAAAGTGTCTAGGTCTGAAGTCAGAAGACTTGAATTCCAGACACTTACTAGTGATTTGAACCTGGGCAAGTCATTTAACCTGTTTGCCTCAGTTTTCCCATCTCTAAAATGCACTGGAGAAGAAAATGGCAAACCACTCCAGTATCTTTGCCAAGAAAACTTCACAAAGGATCCCAAAGAGTCATATACAACTGAGACGACTGAACAACAACAAATTTCATAGAGAAGGAAAACAGAGGTTGAGCACTTTGGCTAGTAAGTATCCTTTGGACTTTGAACCCAGGACTTCTTACTCCAAGTCCCCCATTCTATCCATAATGACAAACACTCTCTCTTACAAGTCAGCAAATGAACTCAAATCAATCAAATCTTTCTCCTACCAAAGGCACATTAGGAGTGAACCAATAACACACAGACACACACACACACACACACACACACAGAGTTAACCTCAAAAATGGTCACAGCTATAATGAAGTGAATAGAACACTTGACTTAGGATTCAGATGATTCAGGTTCAGATTAATTTCAACTCTCTGAGCCTCAGTTGTTTTGTCTTTATAATGGAAATAAAAATACACTCAACCCATTGTAGAGTGTTTGGAAAGATCAACTGAGAAAACACTTGTAAAGCACATTATAAACTAAAAAATCTTTCAGAAAATTAAGCTATTATTATTAAAATGAGGATACCGTCTCTTCCCATTGTTTCTCCTTGTTGAACATTATTGATATAGTTACATCAATTATTGAATCACAGAGTTAGGACCTGAAGAGACCAGAGAACTCATTTAGTTCAACCCTCAATTTTCACAGATTAGGAAAATAAGGTACAGAGAAGTCAATTGATTTGTCCAAGGTCATAATATAGGAAGGAAGCAGCTGACTGGAATTTGGGCTCCTGTCTTGTAATTTCAAGTTAAAAACTCTTTCCATTGCATGATGCTTTCTCACACTGACTCCCACAATTAGTAAAGTATTAGAGAGGGGATATATACCCATTCTCTTTATGATGATTAAATCTCTATATTGCAATAAAAATTATAACCATCTTTTCTCTGGGGAAGGCCACTCTCTCCACCTTCTATGACAAGAACAACAAAAGAATGAATAGGGGGGCAGCAAGGTGGCCCAGTGGATAGAACGCTGACCCAGGAGTTTGGAAGACTCCAATCTTTCCTCATACACTAACTAAATGTGTGATCCTGGACAAATCACTTAACCCCAATTGCCTTCAAAAATCAAAACCAAAAACAAATCCCAAAAAGGATGAATGTGTACTCTGGCCATTCAACCCAAGAGCAATCTGTAAGATTTACCAAGCACCTTTCTTTGCAACAAGTCTTACAGACAATATCATATGATCTCAGGACTTAGAAGATGCAAGGGAATTTAGAAATAGCCTTTCTTTTATCAGTCTTTCTTTGAAATTAATAGAACTACGCCTTTATTTTTTTATTTTAAATAAACAAAATTCAATAATTAAATAAAATGAGTAAAATTTTAAATGAATTTTTAAATAAATCAACATTTCTTCCATTTTCCAGCAAACACTAATATTCCCTTGTTTCAACAAAAAATGGATCTTTCTTTTTGACAGGTTTTTTTTTCAAAATGGTACATCTTCAATCAGATAGTTTTCCAAAGTCAGAAACTGAGACTAAACAAGTGAATTTACCAAGTCTCCTGAAGCTGAGCTGGAATTAGAGGCAAGGGCCTCAGGTTCCTTTTACAATACCACAGAGAGGGGCTGGGTCACAGTCAGGAAACTAGGAAGCATCTGAGCCATGACTCAAATCCAGATCTGGCAAGAGCCAGAAAGAGCACAGTGGTTACGTATTAAGAGACATAGTCTACTATCACCAGAATATTCAACTCTGAAACTCCTTGGGTTATTTCAAGGGGTTCAGATCAGAAATCACAGGCACTATAGCTGGAATGGATCTAAAAGCATCCTAGGCCAACCCTTTGGTTATTATAAATGAGAAAACTAAAAGCCACGAAGGTGGCTACTTGTCCAAAGTCACACGGGTGATGTGTAAGTGGCAGAGCTGGGAAATGAAAGCAGACTCTTTCATTCCAAAATCTTCCACCAGAGATGTCAAACACAGGCCCTCAATTCTCCTGAGGGCAGCCTGAGCCACATCAGATGTAATTGGGAAAGACTGAACAAGAACATAAATAATGATCACACATAGTTTTCTAAGTCAATACAGGCTGCAAGCATTCTTACCTAGGTTTAGTGATCCCCATCTCTATGAGTCTGACACTATTGTTCCATAAGGTCCAAAAGAAGGATTCTTATCTTTTCTGTCATGGGCCCTTTCTGCTGTCTTGTCGGATGAGTAATGTTTTCAAAATCATAAAATAATATACATGGGATCATAATTAAAACCAAGTATATTGAAGTAAAGTTGCCAAAATATTACAAAAATAAGTTCATCTCCTCCAGGTTAAGAACTCCCGAGGAAACTGGATAATGTCCCACCCTCCTTAGCGTCCACATTCCTAAAATGCTCTTGAAGCCAGCAAGTGGGTCCACACAGATGTATTCAATTCAACAAATGATCAACAAATGATCAACAAATGCCTACAATAAGCAAGGTAATGCTGGCTCTGGGCTTGTTTTGCTCCTGCAGATCTCAACAACCCAGTAGTACCCTTGAGGATCTATGATTTCATTCATATGAGTATTCCTTCCAAAGATGCTGGTCTCAACCCAATCATACCTGCCTATTCTGTGGGACTTTTATCCCCCTCTCACACATTCACCACAAGAAGTCCATGTGGACTCTCCATAAATTAGGCAGTCATTCATCTCTTTGTACAACTTCTGATTTGTATGTTTTGTAACCTGTTCATTGTCTACCGTGTCCTGTTCAATTATCTTCTAGATGATCCTGACATTGGCCATTTCTTCAGAGATTACAATGCAACGCAATTCAATTCAGCAAGTACTTACTAAGTGTCTACTGCGTTCAAGGTAGTGAGTGCAAAAGGCCTAGGGGATACAAGCACAGAAATTGAAACGTAACTTGTCCTCAAGAAGCTTCGTATTTCCTGAAATTTCTTATATTCCTAAAAAAACATGTGAGTCTTTGTTTCTGGGAAATGCTTGGATTTATTAAAAGCACTGGACAGCTAGCTTCCCAAAGGGTCTGCCCACTCTGCCCCTCCTCCTGTTTATTCTGAGCCTAATTCATTGCCTATTTTGCAGTCTCTGACCTGACTACATATACTGGAAGCAGGCCCTGCCCACAAGGAACTTACGCTGGCCTGCCCCAGAACAATCAGTATGGAGGGTATTCTGCTGACCACTGACTCACGACGAAGCCTGCAATGAATGTCCCCTTCACACAGAGAGCCTGGTTCCCCCAAAGCCTCACAAGTTTTGCAGTAACATCACCAGGACTGCCATGCTTTTGGTCTTATTGAATAAGGCTAGACCTTTATTCAATAAAAGCAACAAATACGGAAGAATATACTTCAGCTCCACATTAGAGTCAGTTAATTCAATTCCAGCTTTCCTGCAGGGCCCCACAATGTGCACAGCATCCCTTGGATGTCATCCATCTTGCCTCATATCTCAAAAACAGCTGCCGGGGCCTCGGCACCAAAAGCTGTGGGGGTTGTTTCTTTAGGCTCCTGGCCTTGGGAGTTCTTGGTACGGTCATCTGAGGGGAATACCAAAAGCATGGTAAGAGAGAAACAGACAGGGGTTTTTCTTTGTGTTCCTAACCCAGTGCCAGGCACATAAGTCCAGCTGCTTAATAAGGACTTCTGGATTGATTGACTAGTGCTAAACATAATTATAGCGGCCCACTTTTCTATCATTCTTTGCAGTTTATAAGAACTCTTCATTCTACAGTGTTCAAAGTTTACAAAGCGCTTTCCTCACACTGCAAGAATGCACACTGCACTGTTATCTCTGTTTCACAGATAAGGAAACTGAGGCTCAGAAATGGGAAAGGGCTTACCTGAAGGTCTTCTTACCCTAAAACCAGATTTCCTTTCATCTCACCATTCTTTTCTCCCACTAACCAACCATGTGAAGGAGGCAACCCAAGGAAAGTTATTCTCATGAGAGGAGGAAAAAGAGACCAAAGGTGAGCAAAGTGACTAGTCTGAGGTTGTACAAGTCTTGTCAAAGCCAGCATTTATACCCAGGGCTTCTGGCTCTGACTATATTCCTGTTATATCAGTCATTAAGTTAAAAAACCCTGACTCCAAAGGAAAACTGGTTAGAACAGGATTCCCACTCTGCTGGGCAGTAAACGTGATATGGCTCATGTAACCTGCATGACCAACTTTGCAGAGCCCATTTCTCAGAATTAAGAGTTGCCTTGAAATGTGAATTATAAAGTCGAAAGATATATCAGAGCATTAAGTGTCAGCTCTGAGAGGGGACTCAATAGAGGCCCCTCAGAGCTGGTAGGAACATTAGAAGACAGAATGTCAGATCTGGGAGGGCCCTAGAACCCAGGATGTCAGAGCTAGGAGGGCCTTAGAACCCAGGAGGTCAGAGCTGGGAGGGCCCTTAGAACCCAGGAGGTCAGAGCTGGGAGGACCCTTAGAACCCAGGAGGTCAAAGCTGGGAGGACCCTTAGAACCCAGGAGGTCAGAGCTGGGAGGACCCTTAGAACCCAGGAGGTCAGAGCTGGGAGGACCCTTAGAACCCGGGAGGTCAGAGCTGGGAGGGCCCTTAGAACCCGGGATGTCAGAGCTGGGAGGACCCTTAGAACCCAGGAGGTCAGAGCTGGGAGGGCCCTTAGAACCCAGGAGGTCAAAGCTGGGAGGACCCTTAGAACCCAGGAGGTCAGAGCTGGGAGGACCCTTAGAACCCAGGAGGTCAGAGCTGGGAGGGCCCTTAGAACCCAGGAGGTCAGAGCTGGGAGGACCCTTAGAACCCAGGAGGTCAGAGCTGGGAGGACCCTTAGAACCCAGGATGTCAGAGCTGGGAGGACCCTTAGAACCCAGGAGGTCAGAGCTGGGAGGACCCTTAGAACCCAGGAGGTCAGAGCTGGGAGGACCCTTAGAACCCAGGAGGTCAGAGCTGGGAGGGCCCTTAGAACCCGGGAGGTCAGAGCTGGGAGGACCCTTAGAACCCGGGAGGTCAGAGCTGGGAGGGCCCTTAGAACCCGGGAGGTCAGAGCTGGGAGGGCCCTTAGAATCCGGGAGGTCAGAGCTGGGAGGGCCCTTAGAACCCGGGAGGTCAGAGCTGGGAGGGCCCTTAGAACCCGGGAGGTCAGAGCTGGGAGGACCCTTAGAACCCGGGAGGTCAGAGCTGGGAGGGCCCTTAGAACCCGGGAGGTCAGAGCTGGGAGGGCCCTTAGAATCCGGGAGGTCAGAGCTGGGAGGACCCTTAGAACCCAGGAGGTCAGAGCTGGGAGGGCCCTTAGAACCCGGGAGGTCAGAGCTGGGAGGGCCCTTAGAATCCAGGAGGTCAGAGCTGGGAGGGCCCTTAGAACACAGGATTTTACATATATATATGCACACATGTATGTATGTATGTATATATAAATATATGGAGCTTTAAATTTTAATCTTCCTTCTATACTTCTATACTTAACACATATATATGTATGTATATATAAATACATGGAGCTTTAGACTTTAATCTTCCTTCTACACAACGATCTGGATCAAAGCCTCTTAAACTGTGGGTTGCCACCCCACATGAGGTTGTGTAACTGAATGTAGGGATAGCAGTATTACGATTTGTTATCAGTAAATCTTTGACTATTTCATATATCCTGGACTATGTTAAAATTTCTTAGTAAAAAAGGGTCATGAGTGGAAAAAAATTAGGGAGCTCTGATCTATGTACATAGCATGGTATAACTGGGATGAGGCTCTAAGCTGAAATACTTCTATCCCCATCTAGTGTTTGATAATGTTAAGTAAGTCAGCTTTCCTCTCTGGACTTCAGTTTCTTCTTTTAAAAATGAAGGGATTGTATGTGATAACCTCTGATTTTTCTTCTGGGTCTTGTTCTATGATCTTATGCCAAAGGGCACCTGGGAGTGTAGTGGTTAAAGAACTGGGCTTGGAGGTAAGAAGAACTGAGTTCAAGTCTGGCGATAGATCACCATAATGATCCTGAGCAAGTGACTTAACTCTGTTTGCCTCTGTAAAACAGGGATAATATTTACACCTACTTCACAGAGTTATTGTGAGGATCAAATGATATATTTGGGTAAAATATTCAGTGCAATGCCTGGCACATAGGAAGTGGAGGCTTCCTACATATAATGCTATATAAATGCTTGAAGGCTTTCCTTCCCCTCTTCCTATGCCCAAGTTTCATTCCTGGTCAATGAGTTGGTTCAGAAAGAAAGGAGAAAGGGGTTAAGGTTTCTTGATAATAATAACTGGGGAGATGTCAAGTAGGCTTTAGGAAAAACTTCTACATTTAAAGCTTTTCAAAGGGAAATGGACTATCTCAGGAGGTGTTGGGCTCCCTCTTCTTAGCAGAGTCTGGATGATGACTATTTGTCACGTGTGTTATAGCAGCACTTCCTCTGGGACAAGGGATGGACAAGATGACCACTGAGGTCCTTTCAGCTCTCAGGTTCGATAATTCTGAAATACCAAAGCATACCACCTAGAAACTGCCATTCACCTGAATGTGGATCAAAGCACAGTATTTTCACCTTCTTGTTGTTTATTTGCTTGTGTTTTTTTCCTTTTTTTTTTCCTTTGATCTTATTTTCTTGCTCAGCATGATGAATATGGAAATATGTTTAGAAGAATTGCACATGTTTAATCTATATCAGATTGCTTGCTATCTTGGGGAGGAGAAAAGGGGGAGAAAGGGACAAAATTTTGGAACACAAGGTTTTGCAAAGGTGAATATTGAAAACTATCTTTGCATGTATTTGGAAAAAATAAAATACTATTTAAATTTTTTAAAAAAGCATATCACTTCCTGATAGAAAGGTAATGGACTCAGGGTGTAAATTGAGATCGATATTTTTGGGTTACAGCCAATGGGAATTTGTTTTATCGACATTGCATATTTGTTATGTGTTTTGCTTTGCTTTGCTTTTCCACTCAATGTCAGGAAGGGAGAGAGAGAAGCAAGAGAAAAAAAAAAGGTTTTTTATAAAGTAGAAATTTTTAAAAAGAATAAAAAATTAAAGAAATCTAAAAAAAAAATCAAAGCATTTTTTCATAACAATTAACAATTCGCAAAGCATTTTACTCACAATGGCCTCCATTGTGATATCCCCATTTTCTTGGGGTGGGGTACAGAAATTTTCACACTGGGAGACATCTCCTAGTAGAGAAAATTTAATTAAGCAATTCATCTAGGTTTCACTTTGAATCATAGAGCTGAAAGATCTCTAATCTAGTCTAACTAACCCTCCCATTTTACAGATGAGGAAATTTGAGATCTAAGAAATAAATGACTTGCCTATGAACACATAGGTAGTAAATGGCAGAGGTGAGATTTGAATATCGATCTTCTGACTCCAAATCTTTTTTTTTTGTACCAAGCTATCTTACAGGGCTGCCTCCACAGTCACACAGCAACCACATGTTACAGGCAGGATGTAAATCTTCTGATGCTAAAACTCTCTTTGATCCTCTGCATCATCTGCCACTCATCTCAGCCTTAAATACAAGGAAACAGATTCAAAAAAAAATCTGCCTGAGGTCACACAGTAAACAGCCACAGACTTGAACCTGGCCCCTCTGATTTTACTGCACTGAACTGCCTCATATGTGGAGAGTTTCTGCCAATTCTTCTCTCCCTCTTCCTGCCTGCCCCCCCTCCTATCCCAAATGCTTTTTACTCCTCACACTCAAGAGTCATTGGTGATCCAGGGATGACCTCGGGGGACGAAAGAAGAATTCTGCCTCTGTTGCACATTCCTTCCTCAGCCTTTGGGAAAGTCCACAAAGGCAGCCAATTCCACTCACTCTGTGGGTGGGTGTTGAGGCAGGAACATTTGTTTAAATGCAAGGACTCTCCCTTCAAAGGTTCTGGGAGCACTGAAGCTCTGCCTTCTAAACCCAGAGTTTTGTCCTAGACTTCAAGAGGAACTTGGGATTCCATCCTCTTATTCCAATGAGAAATATACGAATCCCTAAACCACACCTAGGTTCTTAAATCAGGATTTCATGTCTCTCAGTGTTTTGATTTTTCAAAGAAAGATGGTCTGCTTCAGTGGAAGAAGGAGTTAGGACAAGGTGGGATACAAGATACACGACAGCTGTGGGAACATGGATAATTACTCATTAATTTCTCAGTGCTCCAGGAAATCAAAACTCTAAGTTTCAGATGAGTGGCTAATCTGCAGAGGGAAGAAAGTTTCCATACCATGAATTCCTCACAATGCACTCATTATGTCTCAAACTCCACCCCCTTCCCTCAAACAAACAAATTACTTGGTAGAATCTAAATATGGACTTAGGAAGTTACAGTTATTGTTAATTGTAGAGTAGGTTCCATTACTATAACTGAAGTTAAAGTACCTGTCTAATAGTTTTCCCTAATCCCAATCTTATCTGCCTCAAATGTAATACTGTTCTCAGTTACCTTGCTTCTTACTGTCATTTTTGCTTTTTAAAAATTTCTTAATAAAAGTATGATATTGAAGCAGCTAGGTGGCGCAGTGGATAGAGCACTAGCCCTAAAGTCAGGAGGACCTGAGTTCAAATGTGGTCTCAGACACTTAACACTTCCTAGCTGTGTGACCCTGGGCAAGTCACTTAACCCCAATTGCCTCAGCAAAAAAAGTAGGATATTATAGCACCATGGCAGTAGGTAATAATTATTTTGTGGTTGTTCAGTCATGGCTGATTCTTTGTGACCCCATATAAGGTTTTCTTGGCAAAGACACTGGAGTGGTTTGTCATTTAGTGCTCCAGCTCATTTTACAGATGAGGAAACTGAGGCAAATAGGATTAAATGACATGCTTAGGATCAGCTAGCTAGTGTATGAGGTCAGATTTGAACTCAGGAAGACAAGTCTTCCTAACTCCATGTCTAGATGTTTTGTGTACTATAGAGCTACCTAGCTGCCCAACAATAATGGTGACAAGCATTGATAGAGTTCTTTAAGGTTTGCGAAGTACTTTATGAATATTATCTCATCTTATCCTCACAACAACCTTAGGAAGGAGGTACTATTGTAATCCTCATTTTACAGATGAGGAAACTAAGGCACAAAAAGGTTAAATAACTTTCCTAGAATCACAAATCAAATTATTTGGGGCTAGATTTGAACTCAGGATTTCCTGACCTTTAAATCTAATACTCTATGTTCTGTGACACTTAACTGCAAGTAGTCAGACTCCATTTTCTAAACCCCCCCACACACATATTAGTATTAATTTTTTTATTTACATGTAAAAATGGTTTTCAACATTCACTTTTGTAAGATTTTGAGTTCTAAATTCTTCTTCTTCCCTTTCCTTCTTTCCCTTCTCCCCCAAACAGTAAGCAATCTGTTATAGGTTATATATATGTAATCATGTTAACATATTTCCACATTATTAGTCATATTGTAAAATAAGAATTAGAACAAAAGGGTAAAATCATAAAAAAGAAAAAACAAAGACAAAATGAAAATAGCCTGCTTCGATCTACATTCAGACTCCATAGTTCTCTGGAATTAGATAGTATTTTCCATCATGAGTTTTTTGGAATTATGTTGGATCATTGTATTGCTGAGAAAAACTAAGTCAATTGTAATTGATCATCACACTATGCTGATAACCTCATTTTTCAAATGAGAAAACTCAAGTATGGAAATAAATCCCCAGATATGAAGTCAGAGGATCTGAGTTCAAAACTTCTCTTGTCTACTTCCTTATTATTTGGGGGGTAAGTTATTTCTTCTCTTTGAGTTTTAGTTTCTTCCTTGGACAAAAATAAAGGCTTCTCAGTTTTGGTTCAGCTCTAAATTCTATTTGCTGAGAGTCACACAGCTGACTTGATAGTGCTGTTAGCTTCAGTTTGACAAATAGAGAAATTCAATTGGTATCATACCCTGGGAATGATTTTGGTGTTCCATTTACACCTGGGTCTCCCAAAGAAGAAGGATTTCAGATAAGTTGGCGCTGCATAGGGGCTGGAGCCCAACTGCCAAACTGATGTATTTTGTGTGGGAAAACATGAGTTACCTTCTATCTTGGGATAGATATATCAGATAAATTTGTACCTGCTCAGCTAGCTGGATAGGGGTAGGGATGGGGATCCTGAATATCCTTCCCTTTCTGTGTTTCTTTGGAGTAATCTTGGCTTCTGATCCTCTGAGAAAGGCAATCGGGAGTGTTTGCAGAAGCTCTCTGTTCTCCCATTATGACTGGGGGTACACCTTGGCTCAGAGTGTAGGCTGCTCTGGCATTTCTGAAAGGTGCTATAGATTCCAGACTAATAGTCAAGTGTCTGATGTTGATCTCTTCAATCAAGGGTGCAGGGGAGCCTGCATGGTTTGTGGGAAGAATGCTGATTTAGAAGCAAAGGCTCTGAATTTGAATCCTAGCCCCAGCTAACAACCATCACAACCACCACAATCAGCATTTATGTAGGAGTTTCTAATTGGCAAACATTTTTACATGTTATCTCAATTGATCCTCACATCAATCCTGGGTGGAAGCAATTATTCCATCTATTTTTAGAGAAGAGGGAACTGAGGTAAAGTGAGGATACAAGATGTATCCAGTATCATTAACTCAGCTGGTAAATTTCTAAGGAAGGATTCAAATTTAGGTTTCCCAGACTCTAAAGTGACCATACCACCCAGCTTCCTTTCCTATATCCCCAACTGTGGTCTTCCAAATCCAACAACCATTTATTCAGTACCAACTCTGCAAGGCCTGATGGTAGGCACCAGGCACACAAAAATGAAACAAAAATATTTCCCCTTTAGGAGCTTATTGTGGAGAGGGGTTGGAAGAGAGGGTGCAATATATAAATAGTAAGTATGTAAACGATCACTTGAAAAGGGGGAGGATATTTATAATTACATTGGTCTGGAAAGTTTCTCATAAAAGGGGATATGAGTTCAACCTCGAAGGCAGCCAGCTCCATCTTCACAACAGGTGAAGGTGAAGACCATTCATAGGGGGAGAGAAAGTATTTCATTCCTTTATGTTTTCAGTTTTTGCTTTTGTGAAATGAAGGGGATAAACCATGTGATCTTCAAGGTCTTTCAGCTCTAAAGTCTACGATCACATGACCCTGTCAAATGAGCAATGCACTTGTTGACAGGTATCATGCATGACAAAGTGCTAGAATCAGTATGTCCTGGTTCCCAGCTCAGGCTTCATTCCCTCCACCAGCCCCAACTCCATCATTATCTTTAGAAAAATGCCTCAATTTTGTGTTCTCTATTACTGTTGGGTTTTTATAACATGATGGTTTGTGGGATGATATCATTCCCCTACTTGGAGCATAAAAACAATTCTATTTTCAAATGAAGGTCAATAGGGCATATAAAAGAGAAAGACTACTTTCATTAGCCCAGATCCAAGGTATAAAATCATTCTGGCTGGGTCAGCAAGCCAAGTGGTTCCAAACTGGAAGCAATGTTACTAAAGCCCAAAACTTCAGTCCTTGACTCTTTGAGATCCCTAATACCCCTTGCTGTCAGATGTAAGAAAAGATGTCTTATAGAGGTAAAGATGTTGTCATTGGTTCATCAAGTGTTCCTAATGTTTTGAGTTTCAACTTAATAAAGAATGTCATTGAGGAAAAATTAATGACAAATGGAGGGAATGTGGGAAAACTGGAACACTATTACATTGGTGGTGGAGTTGTGAACTGACCCAACCATTCTGGAGAGCAATTTGGAACTATGCCCAAAGGGCTATCAAATTCTGCATACTCTTTGATCCAGCTGTGTTTCTACTGGGTCTGTATCCCAAAGAGATTATAAAAGGGGGAAAAGAGAACTACATATGCAAAAAATGTTTATGGCAGCCCTTCTTGTAGTGGAAAGGAACTGGAAACTGAGTGGATGCCCATCAATTGGAGAATGGCTGAATAAATTATGATATATGAATGTTATGGAATAATATTGTTCTGTAAGAAATGACCAGCAGGATGATTTCAGAGAGGCTTGGAAAGACTTACATGGACTGATGCTGAATGAAAGGAGCAGAACCAGGAGATCATTGTATACAGCAACAACATTATATGACAATCAGTTTTGATGGACAAGACTCTTTCCAACAATGACATGATTGGGGCCAGTTCTAATGATCTTATGATGTGGAGAACCATCTACACCCAGAGAGAACTGTGGGAACTGAGTCTGCACCACAACATAACATTCTCACTCTTTTTTTGTTGTTTGCTTGCATTTTGTTTCTCACTTTTTTCCTTTTTGAGCTAATTTTTCTTGTGCAGCAAGATAATTGTATAAATATGTATGCATATTTTGGATTTACCATATATTTTAACATGTTTGACATATATTGGATTGCTTACCATCTAGGGAAGGGGGTAGGAGAAGGAGAGAAAATTTGAAACACAAAGTTTTGCAAGGGTCAACGTTGAAAAATTATCTATCTGGACAGAAATAACTATACCCAGAGAAGGAACACTGGGAAGCGAATGTAAATTGTTAGCACTAATGTCTATCTACCCAGGTTACTTATACCTTCGGAAGCTAATAATTAATGTGCAACAAGAAAATGGTATTTACACACATATATTGTATCTAGGTTATATTGTAACACATGTAAAATGTATGGGATTACCTGCCATCGGGGGGGAGGGAGTGGAGGGAGGAGGGGATAATTTGGAAAAATGAATAAAAAAAAAAGAAAGAAAAATTATCTATCATGCATATGTTTTGAAAATGAAAAGCTTTAATAAAAAATAAAGAATGCCATTAAAGATATATATAAAAGTGATAAAGAAGACAAGCCAGATACATGGTGAAAGGAAGGGACAAAAAAATGAAGATCATGGCATCCTCTCAATGTCAACAACCAAGGAACTCCCCTTCCCCAACCCTGCATTATATTGGATAGACCCTTGTGATACACTTAAATGATATAACATGGGTCAGAGTCTAATGGGATGAGCCGGTAGGGATATCTCGCAGTTATCATCAGAGAGGGAAGATTTGTCTCAATGGAACCCCAAATCCAGTGCGATGTTTGAACTCAAGAGTCACTGATTCACTCATACTTTCTCATTCTTTTGGCCCCTTTGGGAATCACAGAATATATCTATCTGTCTGGAACTGTGGGTGCTTTCAATGACCATGGCTCAGAAGAGGACAGCTCTATCCACTCTCAAAACAGAACCTATGACCCTGAACACTAGGTCATCCCATCTTATCAAATGCTCCTGCTAAGCCCCTAGTTGCTCCAGCAAGGCTAGGGAGGTGGTGTGGGTTGCTAGGAATCTGCAAAGAAAGCCAGCCTATTGAAGTTATTAGAAAACCTTTCAGCTTCCCCAGAGCTATTATTTCGAGTCAAAGGCATGGACAGCAAATGCAGCTCCACAGGATGAGAAACACAAATTCAGAAATGTGTTCCTGCTGCTAGAGCAACAGCGGCAGATAAAGACATGACATAATTGGATGTATTTAAGAGATCTTTCCAGTTTGAAAAATATATGCCTCTTTTGATACAGTTTCTATATCAAATCATAAAGGAAAGAGGGGGTGCTGATGACTAATATCTGTTTTAGTGTCACTTCTTCAATGAGTCTATTATCACTTCAGTGTGGGCAACTACCTCCCTTGGAACAGTTTGCAATCCACCCATGCCTTCACATCCTGTGGGATCCCTGTCTCTATTCTTCCTCGGAGATGCTGTCCAACTTTCTCAAGACCTTCTCTGGAATCTTAATATTTGAGATCTATCCACTTTCCCACCCAGATGCCCCCTAGAATCTAGAATCACTACACAGCCCAAATATGTTCTCCCACAGAAGGGCATTGCCCAGGCTCTCCAGTCATTAGCCTCTCCATCTTGAAGTCACACTGCACTACTTTGTAAATAAATATCTGGCATTTTTCTTAACTATGGACATGATGTGTAATCCCTCCCCCACGAGCTGAGACTTTTTCATTTCTGTATTTGTCTCCCTCATACCTGGCATATAGTAGGAATTTAATAAAGATTTGCTGAATTGAATTCAACAATCTGCCAAGCAAAAGGCCCTATCTATTCAGGGCTGATATTCTCATGGCTTCAATTCAGCTCTCACACTTACAGTAGGAAGCCAGGGAAGAGGAGCAGGAGGAGGAAAAGAAGGAGGAGAAGTAACAACGGCAAACAAAGCCTCTGTGTGGCGGCCATGTTGGATGGAATGAAAACACTGCCAATACTGTTATTGGGGCCATCTGGGTTACAAGAGAGGTCTTCCAGCTTTATGACTGTTTTTAGCACATTATCACTGTCAGAGCTAGTATTCATATAGTGTCTTAAGGCTGCAAAGCACTTTACAAATATTGTTTCATTTTATCCTGACAACAACCTTGGAAGGTAGGTGCTATTATAGTTCTTATTTTACAGTTGAGGAAACCGAGGCAGGTGACAGTTAAGTAACTGGCCCAGAGTCATACAGCTATAAAGCATCTGAAGAAGGCTGGATTCAAACCCAGGTCTTCTTGAATCCAAGTATGGTTCTCTATCCACTGAACCAATTAGCTGTGGTTATTTGTATTTATAGTATATTTATAGTAAGGATATATGTTTGTTCCTTTGTGTGAGAGAGAGATAGAAAGACAGAGACAGAGACAGAGATAGAGAGACAAAGAAACATAGAGAGGCAGAGAGAGAAAAACAGAAATGAGGCAGACACAGACAGAGACAGAGATAGACAGAAATAGACAGAAAGACACAGAGAGACAGAGAGAAACACACAGAGAGAAAGACAGAAAGACAGACAGAGATAGAGAGAAAGACAGAGAGAAACAGAGAAACAGAGAAAAGAGAGAGAGAGAGAGAGAGAGAGAGAGAGAGAGAGAGAGAGAGAGAGATGGAGGGGGAAAGGAGAGGGGAAGGAGAAGGAAAGGGAGGAAGAAGGGGCTTGTAGTCAGGAAGACCCGAGTTCAAATCCAATTCCAGACATTTAAGTATGTGGCCCTGGGCAATTCACTTAACCTCTCTGCCTCAGTTTCCTTATCTATAAAATGGGGAAATAATAGCACCTTCCTCCCAGAATTGCTGTGAGAATAAAATGAAATAATATTTGTAAAGTTCCTTGGAAACTTTCAAGCACTACAGAAATGTTATCTACTATTCTCATTATAACAGTTGGATTTAAAATAATAATAATAATAATAACAGTACCAGCTTCATAGAGTTCCTGTGAGATTCTAAATGAGATCATAAATATAAATGTTTTACAAAACTTGAAGCACTATATAAATGTCAGTTATTATTATTATTATTTGTTGTTATTATGTATAATTGCTTCCCTAAGGAGCCACACTGAGTGCCTTTCCAGAACATTCTCTTAAAAACAAAATTAAGTAAAAACAAGTGGTCCATTTGTACTTGCTCTGTGTGATGGGTCTGACACTGTCCTCTGGAGCCTAACCCCACCTACCATGTTCTTTCTGAAAGGGCTTCAGTCATGGACAGTTTCCAGCTGACACTACTTGTTTCCTGCAGGGGAAACAGCTGTGTTTGTGCCGGGTTGTGATGGACATTTCCCAACCCAAGGGGCTGAATCCTGGCAAAAGACTCTGGGTTAGACTTGGAAACAGCCCAACTCAGATCCCTCCTTGGTTCTTTGCACCTATGTTTCATTCCCTTTCCCCCATTGCTCGAAAATATGGGGCTGATCTGGGCCATGGCATCTGGAGAAACTGCTCCATCCCTCTGTCCACAGCAGTCATGAGTTAGAACATGACAGGCAAGAAATGATGTTGGAGCAGAGTGACAGACTGTAAGAATCCAGACATCATGATGAAGGCAAAAAATAGGTTTAAGAGCAGTCTTAGAGTGGGAAAGAGGATAACAGATTGTATAGTCTATGGCTAGGGGAAAATTCAATCTTCCAATAGTAGCAATGCCTAATATAAAAGGGGCATTAAGTAATTTGAAAGGTTAATTAATAAAAATAATATTAATAAAGTACTAATCACTGGATTTATCACTCACTCTAAGGAAAAAGATGATTGGTAGATGTTCTTAAGATATAAACAAACAGGTTAAAAACTTAGAGAAATACTTTGGGAACAAGCAAGCAACTCCCTAAGCAACAGTAAAGTTTGACAGTTTTATTTCACTGGATTTGTCAAATGTAACTCAAAAGTGAGTTATTTCTGGATGGAACCTATATGACAGATAAAATCCAAGAAAGGAATCAAAAGGCCCTCCATGAGTGACATCCACATAAGCTCAACCAAGAACAGATCAGCATAAGGGAAAACAAGTGACTGAGTTATGTGGATTGTTTACAGAAATGGAAGGATTTATGAAAGCAGTTCAGCACCAGATTGGCCATTGTCAAGAGAAATTACAGAAACATTATCTTTATGGAGCCTAGAATTCTTCATCAAACCTGCTTTTGTAAGGAAAAGGTTGCAACTATGTAACACATCATTACAAAAAAAATCACCGACTTTGAAATACCTAGAAAGACATGATCAGGGGGCCAGAATTATGTATCAGAAGCTAAATATGCCCTTGAGAAACAAACATGATGTAGATCCCACACACCCCAAACAATCATTGAGAATTCAGCAAAACGCACTAGAATCAGAATAGTATCCTAAATGAAACCGTTGCCCCAAATCACCCAGAAATGACATTGTTTTATAAAAAATTCAAGAATGGTATTTTAAATAATAGTCCTGATACCAAATATTCATAATATCCAGCTTTCAAAATATAAAGATCTAGCAGAGTGATGGACTTGAACATAGGACTTGGAGTGAGGAAGATCTGGGAGTTTAAACCCAGAACACTAGCAATATTACTCTCAGCAAATCATTTGATTTCTCTAATTTTTCCTCATCTGTAACTTGAAATTTTACCTAAACTGGCCTAGTAAGCGTTATAACTCTGCACTGAGGTTGTCCCTCATGCCTGGAATGCTTGATCCCTTTACCCTCTGCCTCATATATCAGTTTCCTTCAAGCCTCAGTAAAAATGCCTCTTCCTAATATAAAGCCTTTTTCTGATCACCTCATTTAGAACCCTCCCCCATTATTATTTTGTACTTAAACCAGTGACTGAGTGTAGTTGTTTAATTAATGTTCTTTGAATTGAACTAAAATTAGATAACTAGATAACACAATAGATAGAGTACTAGATATTGGGTCTGAGAGATATGAATTCAAATCCAGTCTCAGATATTTACAAGCAGTGACACCCTAGATAAATCACTTAACTGCCATCCTTTTCAGCTTCTTCAGTTGAAAAATGGAGATAAAAATAACACCTACTTTTAGGGTTATTGTGAGGTTCAAATGAGATTACATTTGTAAAGTGCTTTTCAAACTAAAGCACCAGGAAGAATACTATCTAAGGTGATGAAAACAAAAGGTCAAAAGAACTAAGAATGAAAAGCCTGGAGAAGAAACAAGGAAGAAAGGACAAGATAGGTATCTTCAACCTACCTGTCTGATGGGCTGTCCTATGGAAGCAACAAAAGATTTATTCTGTATGGAACAGAACCTAGAGCATTGGGAGTCAGATTAAAGATTGATGTCAGGAAAAAATTCCTCATAATGGGAGCTTTCCAAAAGTGGGAGGGACTGCCTCAGGAGGGAGAGAGTTCTGCCCTGTTGGAGATCTTCAAGCAAAAGCTGGATGTCTACTTATTAGTATGACCAACTTGGAAATAAGCTGTTAGGAATGTTACAGATAGTCTTCTATTTCAACTATTGGCTGGCCACCAGGGGACCCCTCTGATTCTGAAATTCTGGGATAGACACTGAGAAAAACAAGAAGGCAAATCTAAACAGAGAGAAATACAGGTGGGTTAGCACTTGAGTTAGTTTCAGAGATCAGATCACTCATTATCTCCCACTTTCTTTGTTCATGGGAAGATAAACCCCTGTTCACAGTTCCCCAAATGTTCTATGTCAATAGGGCAAGCATTTTTTAAATTAAGTAATGGCTAAATTTAAAGCATTGGGCTAGGTACTAAGACTGTAGGGAAAATGCTAAGCAGTTCTTGCCTTTGAGGGTAGGCTCTAAATGAGAAAGCCAAAGTAACCTTCCTGTTCTATCACAGACTAAGAGTAGGAATGAGGCTCAGAGATAATCTGCTTTGGATCCCTCATTTTAAAGGGGGTAAAATGATACCAAGTGGGATTTGAACCAGGTCCTCAGGCCCTAGAGTCAGTGTTGCATCTTATGCCAAGTGTTTCAGCCCATCGAGCAAACTTACCTTTTAAAACAAACAAGTATCTATTCCTTGAGTTTTGTCTAGCTTTCTATAGGAAGGTGACTACTCCGCTACAACCTGTAACAAAGTACTGTCTTCAGTACTGGCTAATGCATTTTTGCAAGAACATGATAAAATGGAAAGTATCAAGAAAGGGTCAACCAGGATAGGGAAGAGCACCCAGACCAAGGCATAAGTGGATTATTTGAAAGAGGTAGATATGTTGATCCTGAAGCTTTGCCAGGAAGACTAATTACATCATGTGTTATTGTGATGTTGAAAGACGGTAAAGGATATAAAGTGCTTTGAAAATCTTAAAATTCTATCTACAAGTCACCTGTTGTATCTTGTTGTAGATAAAGAAGTGTGATAGGAATCTTGGATTTGAAGTCAAAGGATGATGGTTTAGCCCCCCCAAACCTGCTTGGAATCCTAGGTTTGATCATTTCCTAAGTGGGACCCTCCTGGGACCTTGGTTTCTTCATTTATGAAGTGAAGAGGCTGGGCTAAATAACCTCTAAGGTTATTTAACTAACTTCCAACCTCCAAATCTATAATCCTATAAGCTTATAGATTAACTGAAGCAAGATGGGGTAGAAGATGGATTAGGCTAGTGCTCTTTCATGACCCAAAGGCAAACCTTGGGGACAAATGGGCATGGGAACAGAGCTTGGATCAATGACTGAATGCAAAAGCACTTATTACACATTCATTATAAGCCAGGCAAAGTGCTAAACCCTGGTGATAGAAAAATAAGTAAGAAGGGAACTTCTTACTTTCAAAATTTATACGTTTTGATAAGGGGGGGGATATAGCACAGAAAACGGAACAAGAGTTGGAAAATGTTGAGAGTGTGGAAGTGGGAAAAATAGGAAGGAAGGAGCAGTAGCTGCAAAATGATATGGTGGGTCTGGGACCAAGCAAAATAGGTAGGTGAAATAGAGGTCTTTCTAATAATCAAAACCAGATAAAAGTCAAAGAGAATCAGCTCAGCTAGGTGGCGCAGTGGATAGAGCACCAGCCCTGAAGTCAGGAGGACCTGAGTTGAAATCTGGTCTCAGACACTTAACACTTCCTAGCTGTGTGACCCTGGGCAAGTCACTTAACTCTAATTGCCTTAGCAAAAAAAAAAAAAAAAAAAAAAAAGTCAAAGAGAATGACACAAGATGCAATGATTTCCAAATGGCAACTGGATGACTCCTTACTTAAGGCTATGCTGGAAGAGCTTTCTGAACAAGTATGAATTGAAACAGGAGCCCCCCAAAGGTCCTCTCCTGCTTTGAGATCCTGAAAACTGTAGTTCTCCACAATTCCTGGTTCTTCACTTTGGCATGGTCTCCAGATGACACTGCCAATGCTACAAATGCCTTTTTAAAGTTCAAGATCCCACTACTGACTGAATCATCTCAATGAGGAACAGGGAACCTGGGAAATTGGGCTCATGTCACTCAGGCTTAAACATTAATGGAAGGCAGCATGGCACAATGGAAAAAACATTGGCTCTTGTGCCAGAAGACCTGAGTTCAAATATCATTTCTGGTACTGTTCAGGTGACCTCAATTGGACAAGTCACTTGACTTCCTTGGGTCTCAGTTCTTTCATCTGTAAAATGAGGAAATTCGACTCTGAAGTCCTTTCCAGCTCTAGATCTACAATTCCATTATGATGTGATTCGGAGAAGAAAACGACATGAAAAGTCATTAAAGACCAGCAGCTTCCATCTCTTGATTTTGTAGGATGAGAAACCCTTGTCAAAATCAAATTCATTTCACTACCTGTCCTACAATGAGTTGATTACTAGCACCCATTGACTGATAAAATACACAATGACACAAAGCTTCTATGAATTCAGAGATCTTTGAAAGTAAATTTCTATCACTTAACTTGCACCTACTATACGTGAGACAATCAACCTGAGACCTGTTGAAGACCTTAGCTTAAAAAGGCCAAGGTCTCTCACTGCATCTAAGGCAATCGCCAGTCATCCTGATCTATATCTGGCCATAGACCCAGAGGGGTTCCAGAGGGAAAAGTGAGCCAGGTGAATTTTCACAGCCCCCCCTCACTGAAATCCAATTCACTTGTATGTCATCCCCTCCCTAATGTCATGATCCTCTTTAAGTATGAAGGACAAACAGCAACATGAGACAGTTATTTATTCTGCCTCCAGAGAGTGTGTTTGATTATGATTTCATTAACTAGATAGGGCTAGGGCATTTTGAAGAAATGTTTAGTTTATATATCTATTTTACATATATCCTGGGTCATGTAATATCTTCTCAGGTAAAAAAGGGTCACAAGTAGAAAAAGTTTAAGCTCTGCTCTAGGGAAGCTAAATGGTGTAGTGGATATGCTGGAAGACTCCCTTCTTCTGAGGACTCAGTTTCATCCTCCATAAAATGGGGATAATAATGCTAGGAAGACTAATTACATCATGTGCTATTGTGAGGGTTGAAAGAAGATAAAAGATTTAAAAGTATTTTGAAAATCTTAAAGTCCTACCTACAAGTCAGCTATTCTTGTTTTTGTTGTTGTTTTGTTATTGTCATTATTATAACCAGAACATTCACATAGAGTTGAAAGAGAAGGGTAGGTACAGTTTTGTTCCTGTTCTATTATTTCATCAGTATAGAAAAATACCCTTTACCAATGCAGGTCAGCAATCTCCTGGCATCCTTTGATCTTAGAGAGCTGACTAGATCAGAGCTGCTTTGTTTTTTGTTTGTTTGTTTATAAGGTAATTGGGGGTTAAGTGACTTACCTAGAGCTAGTGTCTGGGGCTGGATTTGAAATCAGGTCCTCCTAACTCCAGAGCCAGTGCTCTATCCACTTGGGGACAAATAGGCATGGGAACAGAGCTTGGATCTAGTCCATCTAGTCCAGAGATCATCTAGTCCACTGGCTTCATTTTCCAGAGGGAAAATCAAAACCCAAAGATGAAATGAGATTTGTTCAAGTTTATATAGCAAGTAAATGGCAGAACTGCAATTCAAACTCAAGTCTCTTAAGTCTAGAGATTAGGATTCTTACTATATTTGTGAGGTCCCTGAATGCCAAGGAAAAGCATAAAAAGATGAGTGTGTATGTGTGTGTGTGTGTGTGTGTGTGTGTGTGTATGTGTGTGTGTGTGTGTGTGTGTGTGTGTGTGTGTGTGTATCCAAGAATAGCTGTGTCTTTTACTGGTGGTCAGATGAATCCATATTGGCTCTGCAATGAAGGGTTCACAAAGGCTCAGGATCACAGCTTTCCAGTTGGAAAAGACTCTTTGTTCTTGGATTGACAGGAGGCTAGGGAGTTGAGGCAATGTCTTCACTCCAGGTCTCACTGTCAGTCCTCAAGCAAATTCCTAGAAATGAACTAGAGTTGCCCAGGCTGTGGGCATCAATGGAAAAATCTCGACCATGAGGCTTGGCAACAAAGCCATCCAGAGAGTATGCCAGAAACCAAATCAAGAAAGTTTTCAGCCTCTGCCTGGATCAGGCAAGCCAAAAAACCAAGGAGGCTTTCAAAGGCATTTCACAAAGTACTCTCTCAAAACAGGGAGCCTGTCCTGGCTACGGCCACTGAAAACAATGCTCACTTCCCTAGCTTTGCAGTTCCATTCAGTAAGGACTTATTAAGTGTTTTTTTCTTTGCTCAACCTTGTACCGAGGAACTCAAAAGGCCCACTGACATCCCTGCTGAATCCCTGGCCCCTGGGAAAGAATGGGGCTAACTGGTGAATAGGGATAATTAATAAGGCCCAGAGGAAAGAAACCTACTGGGGAAATAGGATGTGGTCCAAATCTATACCAAAGGATAAAGAAGACGCTAGACTGAGCTCACAAAGGACCTGAATGCCAACAACTCAGCCACAGGTAGGAAAGTAGTTCTCAGCAGCAGTCCAAAGCTGAAGAAGGGGGACAGTGCAGAATTTCTTGTCATCATAGTTAATGTAGAGGAGATAATGGCTCATCTTACTGCAATTCTCCATTCAAGCCAGAATTTTTAAGGCAGCCATGCACTAGCCAAGCAAGCTCCCTTCTCATTCTATTGCATGGTTGTTGCCAAGGGCCATCAACAGGACTCACAATTACCACAAACTCAGGAAATAATCAGACAGAAGATCCTAGGAACAGGGATCGCAATTCCAGGGAAAAAGGAAGAAATGAACTGCAATGTTTATAGCCCTTTCTCTCCAAGCATATCGCAGTCCCCAGAGGGGAGGAAGCCTAGGAGAATGGAAAGAACCCTAAACTCAGGGGACCTGGATTCAAAGTCCATCTCCACTGGATCTTAGGAAAATTGCTTACCTTCCCATAATATAATTTCCTCATTTTGAAATAAATTGATTGTATTGCATTTCAACCAGCAGTTACTGTGTGTGCCAGTCATTGTGCTTAAGTCTGGGGATACAAGAGCAAAATCAAACTGTCCCTGATCTCAAGGAACTTGCAGTCTACTGAAAAGATGTAACATATGTAAATAAGCAAATAGAAAATATACAAAAACAAAGTGATTTCAGGAAGGGGAAGGAAGCATTAAGCACCAGGAAAAGAAGGCAGCAGGAAAAATCTTTTGAGGGGAAGGGCCCCCTGAACCAAAAGGAAAAACAACAATTTAGACATTGGTGATGAATCTAGATGATCTCCATAGAACACAACTTGATCCTGGGATTCATGTCTCAGGGGACAGAGAATAAGGGAAAACAGGAGACCGTAAAAAGAATTCAGTGCCAGGATGAACCATACCAATGGTGCAAGCTTTGAGTCAGGAAGAGGAGGTATTGACATGAGCTGGAATGATGAAACACAAGAAAGGCAAATTGGGTCCACTCCTGTTTAGATGCCAAGGCCAGACTCAAAGTGCAAACAGTACAGGACCAAGATTATTAAAGCCAGAGGGGGAGTTCAATGAGCATCGCTGGGAGGAAGCAAATTAAACAGAATAAAAACTAAAATCAGGAACATAGATCAGTCAGGTCAGGGTATATGAAACCTCAAACAAAGCAGGCCAAGAAATAAACATGGAACTAGCAGATATGAGGGTTCCCTGGATTTCTAAATCCTTGTTCTCCTTGGGCCAGCTAAGCTCTTTGTGCATAGGATGGCTCCATGTCCAGGGTCTTGACACTGAATTTTGTTTTATAGAGGAGATAGGCCCAGAGCTGGGCTTTGAGATGGGAGGAAGATACTAACAAAAGCAATGTGGTGTACAGGAAAGAATTCTAGGTTTGGGTCAGGAAATCCAGATCTGAGTTCCAGACTACTTACTGACTGTGTAATCTTAAGTGAGTCATGTTTATTCTTCAGGCCATTTTTCTCCTCTATGAATGTCAGATAGATGCATTTTAAATGTAAAGCAAAGCACTTTACAAATATTATTTCATTTTGTCCTCATAGCAATCCTTATAAATGCTTTTATTATCCCTTCGATAGAAGAAAAAGAACAAAAGTAGAAGAGGTGGAAGGAAGGAGAGGAGGAAAAAGAAGAGGAGGAGGAAAAAAGTAAGAGGAGAAAGAGGAAAAGCAAGAGGAAGAGCTCACCAGACTTGAGGAAAATTTATGTAAAGGCATGGAATACAAAAAGTCATAGCAATGTGTGGAAAGAGAGTTGGAAGCTAGATGGAGAAGGCACATAATGGCCAAATAGAGTAGTTTAGGTTTTCCCCTAATGCCCATAGGGAGCCACTGAAGCTTTTTGTGCTGTGGAGTGACATGGTTAGACCAGTATCTGTATACTTCAGCAGCTGTCTCATTATAAATTCACATGAAATAGGGCTTCTCCCACTTGAATGTTCTTTAGCATTTCAAGTGGCTTGTTTGATTTCCAGCCCTAACGACAAACAAGTTTCCAAAGAAAGTGATTTATCTTCTATATGGTATCATTTAATTGACAAACATTTATTAAATACCCTCTAATAGGTAGATTATTCTGTTATCTATTGGTTTATATGCAAAGCTGAAGGAGATATGGAGAGGACCAGTGGGGAGAAGGAAGGTAATAACTGATTGATTGGATGTGATGAAATTACAGAAATGATGAGATGTGGCTCTTCGTTTGCAGGCCTTTCAGATGTGTATCCCCAAACAATCAGGCCATACTCACTGGCTCCTTGATGATTAGGACATAGGGAACTTTAGAAGATTGATTGAGATTTAAGGGAATAGATTCTGATAGGAGAAATTGCCCCTCCCTAGGATATATATAAGTAAGTTGTGAGACAATTAGGGTGTGTTTGTTTTTTCTTGTTCATGTTCTCAGACTTAGAGAAGATAGACAAGATCTCTGCAGCATGGACCCAAGCCCATTTGCTGTTGCTTCCACCCAAGGTAATTCTTGGCAGTAGTATATGAAAAATGCTTCCTTTTGGCCTGGATGATCAAAAGAAGAAAACAAACAAACAAACTTGTGTCCATGCACAATTTGCACCCTGAAAGAGCTGGTCATGGCAACTCTTGGCAGAAGAAACACATGGCAAGCTGTGTGTGTTTGCCCAGGTGGCCGGAGAGGGGAGTTCCTGGACCTCAAATTCCTGACTGGCTTCTGTCTTTTTGTTTTGATTTCTGAGCACAAGCCAAAAGATAGAAGACCTGAGAATGGACTTTCCCAGCTCAAGGGTTGGTGGCAACCAGCGATTTCCTGCAAAAGCACATGGCAGAAACAGACATGTGCAAGTTCACTTGGCCAACAGGGGAATTCCAGCTTTGGGAGATGCCTTGTGGGTAACCTCAAATTTTCAAGTTTCAAAGTTTAAGGGTTGTAGATCTTTTAAAAAGAAAGGGGGATTTCCAGATATTGTATGCTCTTTGGAGAAAGATTGCCTGCTTCAAGAGAAAAACCAATGAATGTTACCCAGAGAAGACAGGCCTTATGGGAAGGGGCTTGCTCATCCAGAAGCGCCCAAAAATCTGTTTACCTTCTAGAGGGCATTTAACTGCAAATTATTAATCTTGAAGATGGGGTAGAGAGAAGAGTACTACTATATATATGAATCTATGGGAAAGAAGTATTCAACAGAATGACAAAGAATTTGCCCAATGACAACTCCAGTTTCAATTCCCTTCCAGAGGAATATGATGGACTATTTAGTTTCTTTATATATTTCTATATGCAGTTCTGGGCTCCTCTGAATCTTTTGCATCTTATGATTTTTATTTTCTGGCCTTTTGAGATAATGATGAAAATATAATAGCTAGCATTTCTATTCACCTTAAGATTTACAAAGAACTTTACAAATACTGTCTTATTTTAGCTTTACAACAACTCTGTAAGGTAAGTGATATTCTTAATTTAATTTTACAAATGAGGGAACTGAGGCTGAGGTAAAGTTATTTGTCCAGGATTAAGGATTAGCAAGATTCAAATTCAAGTTTTCTGACTCTAAATGCAATGAATTCATCCACTATATCACCTACCTACCTGTGAGGTTGGTCTGTATTTTATATGAAACTAAGGCCATTCAGTGAGGGGTTCAATGAGTTGCCAGGGACCAAACAACTAGTGTCAGGGGAAAAATTTGAATCTGTATCAGATATAGAGTTTAAAGTCCAGGTCTTCCAGACTACAAGTCAGCACTTTTCATACTATATCTCCACTATATCTAGAAAAATTTGTTCATTTTAGAAAGAATGCCATTTGGGGAGATGATTTATAAAATAGAATCTGAACAGAGATGAGCAAACAGGAGCCATACTTTGATCAATACTGGCCAGAAGATGTGTGTATATGTCAGGGGGTTGGGGAAAGATAGTGCTGGGCTCAAATCTCAAATAATTCTGAAAAAAAGGCACATATTTGCTTTGTTTGGTCCCAATGGTGGAATTGGAACATAGAGAGATGAAGATAGAAAAAAAAAATCTTCCTGCCAATTAGAACTACATCTATCACTGTTGTTTTTGAGTGAAGACTACATGATCACTTTCTTTGATGTTTTAAATCAATTTTTTCAGTCATGCCCAATTCTTCGTGACCTTTATGGGGATGTTATTGAAATAGTGGAATGGTTTGCCATTTCCTCCTCCTGCTCTTTTTATAGATGAGGAAACTGAGGCAAACAGAGTTAAGTGAGTTGCCTAGAGTCGCATAGATTGTAAGTATCAAAGGCTGGACTTAAACTCAGAAAGAAGGATCTTCCTAACCCAATCCAGCAATCTATACACTGTATCACCTAGCTGCCCAACTACTTGCTAAGAATGTTTTGTAAAGAGGATTCTGGCTTAACCACATGCATTTCTATGGCCATTTATGGATTTAGTGGATGTGATTTACTGGAAAGAGCCCAGGACTTGCCTCTGATTCTCACAAGAACCTGTTGACCTAGTGGGCAGGACTCTGATTTTGGAACCAGAGACTCTGAGTTGGAAAATTTCTTTCTTATGTGACATTGGACAAATTACTCTGTCTCTCCGAGCCTCTTCTCTTAAAATGAAGGGATGAATCAAATGATCCTGAAGGTTCCCTCCAGCTCTTAATACTATAAACACGCATTTAAGTAAGCAGTAAAAGTATTATTATCATCTTCTCCCATTGAGAAAGTGTGAGGCTCAGAGAAATTGTAATTCACCCATGGTCACACAGCTAAGATATCTTCTGGGATAGTTAGATGGTTCCAGAGATCTCTTCTAAACAGAGACTCTCTCCTTTGAGCTCCTTTCTTTGCACAGTCACTAATATGTTATGCTCACTTGTGTCGCCCATTCAAATATAAATTCTTCAAGGATAAAGATCATATTCTGTTTCCTATCTGCAATGTAACCCAGTTATACTGCCTTATAAAATAGATAGATACTCACAGAGTATATTTGGTAGATGGGTGGGATGAATAGATAGATGGATGAGTGAATGAATGGATGGATGAATGGGTGTAGTTTTATTGGTAATGTTACTTCTCATAACAAGTTTACTCCCAATTTCTTAAATTGTGGGTTGAGACCCCATATGGGTATCTCATAACTGAATATGGGGGTTGCAAATTATGCCTTATTATCAGGAAATGTTCTATTTGTATACCTGTTTTATATATCTATATTCCCAGGATCACATAAATATTTCTTGGGGAAAAAATTTTACAAGTGGAAAAAGTTTAAGACTCTCTGGCTTACAAAGATTCCAGATTCTGGGATAAGAACTCACAATTTGACAAAAATTGCTGGGAAAATTGGAAATTAGTATGGCAGAAACTAGGCAATGACCCATACCTAATACTCAAGATAAGGCCGAAATAGGCCAGTTCCAATGGTCTTATAATGAAGAGAGACATCTGCACCCAGAGACAGCTGTGGGGAATGAGTGTGGATCACAACATAGTATTTTCACTTTTTTGTTGTTTGTTTGCATTTGTTTTCTTTCTCATTTTTTTTTCCTTTTTGATCTGATTTTTCTTGTGCAGCAAGATAATTGTAGAAATGTGAATAGAAGAATTGCACATGTTTACCATATATTGGATTACTTGTCATTTGGGGAGGAGGTGGGAGGAAGGGAGGGAGAAAAAAATTGGAACACAAGGTTTTGTAAGAGTGAATGTTGAAAATTATGCATATGTTGTAAAATAAAAAGCTTTAATAAAAATAACAATAATAACAACAAAAAAAGTATCCTTGGATTAAATAAAAGTAAAAGTAAGAAAAGCTTGAGATAATGTAAAACTTCTTCCTGGTGGATGACCTAAGTTTCAGGTACTAGTCTTTGGGTAAATCATTCAGAGAGGTATTCAGTTGATTCTGAAGAACAAAATAGTCTACTTACTATGGATCTTTTTACTATTACTTGAGAAGTATATTCTACCTCTAAAACAAAAGCATACTTTCATATTCAAGTCAATGAATTGGTGTTCACAATGCCAGATTATAACCTTACTCGGAAATCTGGTGAAGCTGTTAGCCTATGGTTACTAGCCTTATAGCTCAGGAAAGGCAATAAAAGGACAGGTTCCCCCTGAATGCTGTATAGCTCAAAGAAGTCACCCGACTTTTTACCTAAGAATTCTAGAACCTATGGGATAAATCTCAACTATGGGACTGGGAAGGCTATTCATCTGAGTAAAAAATATATAGATCAACTTATCAGGGAAGAAGCCAGTAATATGGAGACTCATTCTGGCCCCAAATTCCACTCACCCCCATCCTGGCATAACGTCTCCCATCTCCTAGGATGATTTAACCCTGAATGAATCTGGGGGCACTGGACCTCTGCTCTACAAACCACATTGTCAAGTTGTACAGTTGTCTCAGTTGATATTGGACTCTTCCTGAACCTATCTGGAGTTTTCTTGACAAAGATAACCTAGAATGACTTACCATTCCCTTCTCTATATTATTTTTATAGATGAGAAAACTAGGGCAAACAAAATTAAATGACTTGCCCAGAGTCATAAAACTAATAAGTGAGTGTCTGAGGCCAGATTTACTCAGGAAGATGAGTGTTCCTGACTCCAGGTTCAGTACTTTATGCATTTTTCCACTGAGCTGCCCACTGTCCTTCCTAAAACTTTGCAGAGCTAGGTAAAAATCCATTTAGGGAAAGGGCAAGAGGAAGGAATATGGTAGTCAAGGAATTAGGCTAGGTTAAGGTGAAGGTATAACATAGTCCAAGTTTAAATAAAGAACTCTCCCCCAGATGGATGACCTGAATAAAGGTTCCGGATGGCATTCAACAGGTAGAGAGGGGCCTCCCCTTTGGCACTGTTCTGGTGCTTCTCAAACCTGGCAAAGGGCACCATTTGAGGAGCCCGCCCTCTTCTTCATAAAAAGCCTGTCTCTAATTCTTGTTATAGAATGTACATTTTTTCCAGTAAAATAAAATTTCCTCGTATAATGTAAGCTCATTGAGGGCAAGAACTATTCCATTTTTGGTCTGTATCTCCAGCATCCAACACAGTGCCTGAAAAATAATAGGTGCTTCATAAATTCAGCTCTTTGATGAAAGTCTCAGGATTCAAATTCAGTTGCTTTTCTCCCAAGCAGATGGCTGCAGAATCCTGGCCTTCTTTTACCAAGTTCTAAGGCTGCTGGACTGTGCAGGTAAAAGTAACAACAGTTAGCAGACTTTTCTCTGGCTTGCCACCAGTTTCTTTAATCTGTGATTTCTGGAGGCCAAGCCCAAGCAGAGCTGTTTTCAGTCATCCTGGTGGGGAGAAGTACTCAGTGTCATTATCTGTGAGCAATTCTCCACGGATTCCAAATAATCTCCCTGGACTGACAAGCTGCCGAGAAGATGCATTATTCACCAGCAGGGTGATTTCCCAGGTATGTAGAGCACATTTGACAGTTCGACAAAGCAAGTTAGAAGAACAATCTGCAGATTTCTGCAGACAGCACCAAGTCAGGAAACAGGAAGAAAAAAGCAGGATAGCTGACACATTAAGCTTCCAGCTTCCAAACAGGGTTTTCTTTCCAATGAGAAACTTCATTCCCATAAAAATCTTGTCCAGAGCCAAAAGCTGCCTTCCCATCCAAAGAGCCCAACAAGATGGCCCCCATTTTAAATTAATAGAATAACCTCTGCACACACCATTGGCCATGAATAGTAATGATATATTATGTAATTATGATGCATAGTTACAAATACATAAATACTCTATGCTTTTGTCAGTATGGTAAGCTATGCCCTCATTGATAATCTACATTTGGCTTAATAAGTGCTTGGGAGTTGGCTGACATTAAGAGAGGGAACTTGCTCAGGATCATAGCTTCTTAGGGACCTGGAGCTGGAAGGAGATCTCCAGATCAAAATTCCCCATTTTACACATGAATAAACCAAGGTCCATGAGAGTTAAGTGGCATCTCCAATATCAAAGAATTAAGTAACAGAGACAGGATTTGAACCCAGAACCTTTGACTCTATAACTAGAGCTCTTCCTAGTATACTGTGTTGACTCCTTCACACAGTTAGTAAATGCCAGAAGTGGAATTTGAACCCAAGCTTAGAATACTACAGAACTGAGTCACCTATAATTGATAATAATAGTACTCTCAATGGCAATCATACCAATGCTTTCTCATAAAGAGCTTATTTTGAGGGGAGGAGGGAGTTTAGCACTCAAAACCTTTCAAAACTTTATGACATGATTAATCAGTCAACAAGCATTTATTCAGTGCTAACAATGTGCCAGTGCTAGGAATATGAAAAAAGGGATCAAAGAGATCCCATTGTGCTGGAATTGCCTACAGCTATTTTACCCTTTCAGGTTTATTATACATTGATATTCTACAGTCTGGCCTTCTCAGAGCCTTCTCCACTCTCCTCACACATGATATGCCATCCTCCTCTATTTTGTACCGACGGTTCCCCAGCCTGGAATGCATCCCTTCTTTCCCTCCTCTTAGAACCTACCCTATTTTCCTTCAAGTATAAGCTCAATCATCTCCTCCTACATGATTGATGCTTCTCCCAATTTCCCCAACTGCTAGCACCTCCACCTTCTATACAATCTCACTTGGTGATCTCATGCCTATTACTATGCTGGCAGTCCAATGAATCCATACAATTCCAGAAGTGATAAGATCCTTTCCACACTGATTTTTCTGCTCAGAAAGAACTACCTTTCATTTCATGAAGAGATTGGCATTGACTGACCGGCACAAACAGATAATACAAAGAATCTGCACAAATTATGCTTGCTATCTTTCTTCTTCATATTATTTTAAGATAATTCTTATTTTGTATCTTTTATGCCAATGCATCTTGGAATTCTATGACTTCTCCTTAATTTCATGGACTCCCATGGATTTAATGACTATCTCTAAACTGATGACTCTCAAATCTACCTTTCTAGCTGCCCCAAACTCTTTGCTGACTAATCCCCCAACTGTAAATCTCTTCAATTGTCTGTAATTTGAATATATTAATTTTTATGCATTTTATAGATTTTTACATATATTCACATTGTTTCCCCAAATAGAATTTAAGCTCCTTGAGAGTCAGGGACTATTTCATTTATATCTTTGTATCTTCACCATCTAGCACAGGGCCTGTTATATAACAGGTACTAAAAATATTTGTTTGTAGTAACAAGAAGATTATGTGATGATCAACTATGATGGACCTGGCTCTTTTCAACAATTAAGTGATTTAAGGCAATTCCAACAGAGCTGGGATGGAAAGAGTCGTCTGCATCCAGAGAGAGAAGTATGGAGACTGAAAGTGGATCAAAGCATATTATTTTCACCTTTTGTTATTGTTGTTGTTTGCTTGTTTTTTTTTTCCTTTCTTGTATTTTTTCCCTTTTGATCTGATATTTTTATGCAGCATAACGAATATGGAAATATGTTTAGAAGAATTGCATGTGTATCTAATAGCTTATTGTCTTGGGGAGGGAAAGGGGGAAAGAGAGGGAGAAAATTTTGGAACATAAGATTTTGCAAAGTAAATGTTGAAAACTATCTTTGCATGTATTTGGAAAAATAAAATGTTATTAAATATTTTGTTGATCTGCCAATTTTGGATAACATCCTCTCCAAGATTTAAAGATAGCTATCATTTCTCCCTAAGGTCTTATCTTCTCCAGGCCAGCACCCTCATTTCCTTTAACTCATCCTTACAGGCACAGGCTCACCCACGCCTTTCTTCATGCCTTTCATTCCAATACTGAGTCTGAACCATTAGACCATCCAGGTTCAAGTCTGGCTTAAACAGAAAGGAAAAACCAAAGATTACAGGATTTTAAAATCTGGAAGACGCCTAGAAGATCAGTCCCTTCATTCAACAGAAGGGAAAACCCAAGAGCTCTGAAAAGATTTTGCCAAGGACTTTTGCACAGTGGCAGAGGAAGAATTTAGACTCACCTCTGATGCCAAAATTAGGGCTCTACCACCTACTTGTCATTCTGTTTGGAGGCAGGGTTCCATGTTGGGGCAAGATCTGATTTTCTGGATGAGTTAGGCTACTGGGGCAAAGAACAGACTCTACTTAGGGTTCCAAGTAGATGGAACAATGAAATGGACCTCAGTGATCACCCAATAGTATAAACTCAAATAGAAATGAAGGTCTTTCTTAAATAGCATTAAGGAAAGAAACTTTACATGAGGATCTCTGTAGGTTACAGAAAACCACATATTAACATTTTCTATGTTTCATGGTATTTTTAATTTTTCTGTTAAATATATCCCAATTACATTTTTATCTGGTTCTGATCCCATGTAAGAGCTGCAGGCCACATACAGTCTTCGGGCTACATGTCTGACACCTCTGATCTAGTTTGATCTCTTCATTTTAGAGATGAGGAAATTAAATCCTAAAAATAATGTCTTCGCAAGGGTCATACAGTTAGTAAGAAACTACAGTTCTTTGTTGTCACCCCTCCCCCCCTCCCTCCCCCCTGGTCCTTATATCACTAACAAATCCAAGATGCTACTGATGAAGTCAAAGATCCCTAGAAGGTGCCTGCTTACACCAGCATGAACAAGTCAGCTATGTCCAGTCCCTTCCTGATGGATGAAAAAAAGTTCAGACATAAAGAGACCTTGACTGACCAATGACAAAGCTCTCTGATTACAGAATCAGTTATGGTACCAAACTAAAGGGATGGGAGTAAAAAAATATTGTTTGTGCTAGGGCAATTTCTGTTAACTGAGAACAAAAAATAGGAATGTCCTAGTCCAGGACAGAGGAGGCAAGCTGATTCAAATCCCATTTTCCCCTTTGATTTTTGTCCCATTTCTAAAGCATATCAGCCAACAAGGCTCCCCTCTGTTTACTTCTCAGTTTGGATAAACCACAGAAGGGACATTCTGCTGCTTGATTCTGCCAACTGGGTTTGTTATGGAATCCATATTCCTCTTGGCCAGAATGTGTCAAAGAGAGAAACATAGAAGTACCATCCATTTCATCTTTAGTCATTTTAATCATGAAGCCATTTCTGAAGTGATGTGATCCCAGGGAGGGAAGTACCATGATATGATAGAAAGAATACTGGATTTAGAATCAGAGGAGTCAAATATCACTTTTGCCACTTACTAATAATGACTTTGGGCAAATCATTATCACTTCTGTGGGTCTTAGTTTCTACGCTATTTGTATTCGGAGTATTTGCAAAGTGCCTGGCATAAAGAAAGTACTTAATGTGTACTTTATCTAGCTAATTTGTCTATGATTAGGCTCTGATCTTTACTGCTGTTGGTGTTCCCTGGAACTTCTTTATGTAGTTTTAACATGCACTTTTCAAAAGGTGATGATCAAAGGCATGATCTAACTCAGTTCAGTTCAACAAATCATAGTCTTATTTATCCTGTCTATGGCTTGTTTGGATCAAATTGTTTACATGTTGTCTCTCCTTTTAGATTGTAAATTCTTTGAGGGCAAGAATTATTTTTTGCCTCTTTTTGTATCCCCAATTCTTAGCATAGTGCTTCACACATATTAAGGGCTTAATAAATAAATACATAGTATTTCATAATTATATATATATGCATAATATTAAAATAAATAAATAAAACATTAATAAATGTTTATTAATTTAAATCTTCAAGCTTTATAAAGATAAATGGAAGCTATTATCATCTCTAGGTCTTCTCTTTCAATTTCTTTCATATCCTTTAAAGGCACTGGCCAGAAGTCAGCAATTTTCTTACTTAAGCCAGGACCACTGAGGGATAGAATGGAAGCTCAGGAAATACTTGGTGGTAGAGATATTATAAGGATCTGAGTAATAAAAAGATTTTTCCCATGGATCCTAAATCATAGGATCACATAATGAGAAGGACCTTCTTGCCCAACCCAAAATTGAGAACTCTATCTTTGTTCCCAACCTTTTGAGTCTTCCCTATTCCAGATTAAGCACCCCTAATTTTTCCAGTTTATTCTCATGTGGCATGAACTCAACATCCTTAATTATCCTATTAGTGTCTTTCCTAATATATTGGGTCCAGTGCTGAACTCGATTCTCCAGAAGGGGTCTGATGAGGGCAGAGAGGGTGAATCAGAGACTTATTTCCTTGTCCACAGACACTATGCATCACTTCATGCAGACTAAGTTTTCATTCATTTTCTTAGCTGCCATATCACACTGCTGATTGATCTTGAGCTTTTGGTGCACAAAACTTTTCAGAACTTTTTCAGACTGCTCTCTAGGTATGGTTCCCCCATCTTATATCTGTGAAGTTGATTATTTGAACCCAAATGTATGACTTTACATTTAACTCCTATGAAATTTCAACTTCTCTTATTCAACCTAACTTTCTAGCCTGTCAAGTTTCTTTTGAATCCTGACTCTGTTATCTATTATGCTGGGTTCTTTCACTAGGGCCCAGCTACCAATTTAGACTCAGAATAAAAGAGCCTCCTTTTTTTTTGGCTTCAAAGAGTACAGAATTGTTTTAGTTAGAGGAAGAAAAGAAGAGATACAATGAAAATAGGTTTATTTTGAAAATGCTTTGTAGCTCTGTGAGGCTTGGAAAGAATTTCATTATTGGTCCTCCAAAGTTAACTTCAAACTGGAGGCAAAGATAAAGAGAAAAAAAGTTTATAAAATGATCTTTAATGATAAAAATCAGAGAAAAAATAAAGAGAGACAGAAGCAAAATTAAAGCAGAAAATACCTAAATTCTTCAAGGGATAAGAGATAAACTAGTCACTAAACACAAAGCCTAACCATTTGAAAATTATGTCTATATGGCATTTTATTTTCTGTAATTTCTATCACCAAAGGAGACTTCTCAAAGAGAATAGGCCTTTCCCCGACTTCCTTTAACAATATCCTTGTATTTTTTCTTCTTAATTGTGCACCATAATAATACTGATGATTATAATGATAATAAATAACATTTCTATGGCACTGGAAGGTTTATAAAATGCTTTCCTCACAACAACCTTGAAAAGGTGGCACAAATATTACCATGTTCATTTTATAATGAAAGTAAGGTTTATATTGCTAAAAATGATTTGCCCTCACATCACTCAGCTAATATACAGCAGAGTTGAGACTAAAACCCAAGGCCTTTGATTCTCTGTCTAGTGTTATTTCTCTCTACAGTATGTTTCTCTCTATTCAGTGGAACATGGCATGGTCAATTGACCAGTGAAGATATTAGCATGGATACAATCCCATTATGATAAATCCCTAGATAATGAAAATTAGCACAGAACAAACTATTTTTTCAATTTGTCAAATGTTTGTGTTTCTTTCAAGAATCATGTGCTAGAGCAAGATTTAAATACAATAAAACTACATTTTGGAGTTTGTTGCCTTTGTACCTGTTTAGGACTGGAAAGTATCTTAAAACTGTGGTAGCTTAGAGTGGGAAGGGAAATTTGGACAAAGTTTATCAGAACTGGGAGGGACCTTAGAGAATGTCAGAGCTGGGAGGGACCTAGGAACACAGACTATCAGATCTGCAAAGGGACCTTTAGAATGTCAAAGCAGGAAGGAGCCTTAGAACATACAAAGTCAGAGCAGGTGGAGATTTAGAACTTAAAATGTCAGAGCAGAGAGGGACCTTATATCATAAGAATGTCAGAGCAGGGAGGGCCCTTAGAACATATAATGTCAGAGTAGAGAGAGAGCTTATTTCATAGAATTTCATAACTGAAGAGCTTTAGAATATAGAATATCAAAACTATGGGGGGAATTAGAATATGAAATATTAGAGGCAGAAGGTATCTAGAGACATAGAATGTTAGAGTTAGGAGAGACTTTAGCCTTAGAAAAGGGAAATGATTTATCCAAAAACATCTAGTAAGTGCTTGGAAGTGAGATGTAAACTCAAGTCTCTCGACTCCAAACCCAATATTCCTGCTGATATCATACTGTTTAATCATCTGTACCCAGGAGCCCATGTTCACATAATTCTCATCAACTGTTTCATCTTCAACTTGACAATGCTCCTCCTCTTTGGATTATGGTGGACCTGTGAGGTGAATGTCCAAGGACTCTCCCCACATTACCCACCCCCTCCTACTCTACCCCACACCAGCTTCTTAGACAGACCTGATTAAATAATTCTTAGGCAGAGCTTCCCATTATACATCGACTTCACACAAAAATTTCAGATTTCTTTCACCTCCAACTTAATAGTATTTTTTTCCAATTATTAATAAAATTAGATTTCAACATTCATTATTATGGGATTTTGAACTCCAATTTTTTCTCCCCTCCTCTTTCCTTCCATGCTCCAAGACAGCAAGCAATCTGATATAAATTATATATGTACAATCATTTTAAACATATTTGCATGTTAATCATGTTGTGAAAGAAAAATCAGAACAAAAGGCAAAAGTCATAAGAAAGAAAAAAATGAAAACAGTCTGCTTCAATCTGCATTCAGTCTTCATAGTTTTTTCTCTGGATGTAGATGGCATTTTTCTATCACAAGTCTATTGGAATTGTCTTGGATCACTATATTTCTGAAATCTATCATAGCTGATCCACAGAAAATTTCTGAGCTCTTCATGGAAAAGGTGATGTGAAAGGTCAGTTATTGGATAGCATTTATTAGGCACCTACGTGTGCCAGGCAGAATGTAAGTACTATGGATTCAAAGAAAGGCAAAAAGCAGTCCCTGTTTTCAAGTTACTGCTCTTTTAACTGCCATGGTTTAGAGAAACTCCCGGTTTGCTTATTACTAATAACAATTTCAGACAACACAGCATCCGTTCACCAGTCATCAGCATTGCACTGCTGACTCACGTTGAGCTTGTGGTCAGCCAGGGCCTCCCAGGGGCCAGGCTGAATCATTGAAAGAATGAGAAAGAGAATTCAAGAATGCTAGGCAGATCCTCTCTGGCGGACTTACATGAAGATCCCGTCTAGAATTGTCTGGCATTGGGAAAGATGGCAGAGTTCAGTTCAATTTAATTCAATCCAAAAAGCATTTATTAAGCATGTACTTTGTGCCAGACATCGGGATACAAAAGAGCTTCTGATGTATTAGAATTTGTACTACTACTATTAGTGATGATAATAATGACAACAACAGCACCAACAACATAGCTCTCACTTATATATTGCTTTAAGATTAATAAAAAAATAAATTATCTATTTTCAATTTAATAATTTATTTATTTAAAATAAGCATCCCACTTTATCCACACGACAACCTTGGGAAGTAAGCATTAATTATTGACATCTTCACAGATGAGGAAACAGAGGCAGACAAAAGTTAGGTGACCAGCCCAGACTTACATAACTAGTAAGAATCTAAGGCTGAAGGTCTTCCTGACTCCAAATCTAGCACTCTATCACCCTAGTTGGGAGAGAAAAGGAGATCATGAATTTAAAATATCAATGTATCTCAGGCACCAGTCAAGTCATTGCTCCATCTTGTACCTGTGTCAGTGTGTCTTTGTCTCTAAAATGGGATTCACCTTGCTAATTCCACCTTTCTCAAATACGAACCACCCAGCAATGGTGTTCCTAGGACCTCCTTTTTTCTAATTTATTGGAGTCATTTGATCTTTTCCTGTTCTCCGGTGTATTCAAGCACAGGATGGTCTATGAGTTTAATGTATAGTTCTTACTTTAACCCTGTCTCTGAGTATCTCTGAGGTGGTCAACCTATAGACCAAAAAAATTACTCAGTGCTCTTTATTACATGTTCTTTGAGTGCAGAGCTTGTATGGTGGCTGGAGATTATGAAAGAAAAAATAAGGAATGGAAGTCATGCTAGATCCATGCCCAAAAGCAGATTAAAATCTCATCTGGGGTACCACATGTATCCATCCCACCTTAGAGCAAAGAACACTTTCATAAAAAGGTCCAGCGACAAATGTAGATGAATATAGTCCAAGCTAAATACAAAGTTAACAATTAGAGATTTAGCTTCCCACCTCCATGCCTTTGTATAGGCTGGTCTCCATATCTGAAACACTCCCATCTCACCTCACTGAGGTTGTCTTTTGCACCAGCCTAGCTTAATCTCAAAAGTCTCATCATCAATTTAACCAGAAAAGAGATAATTTTTCCCAAAAAAAGTATTTCTCAAAGAACTTCTACTTAGTCACAGAGAGTCAATTAAATTAGAGGTAGGTGTACCTTTAGCAATGAAATCACAAACCACTGATGTATATATTTTAGCTGAGAGAAACTGAAGGTAGGAAGAGGGTAAAGAAGGCATTAGAAAAACTAGGCAAGATCCTGCCCAAAGAGACCAAAGAAAGAGGAGGATGGGGTTGATTTGTGTAGTACGAAGATGAACAATCAATAGAACTTTCACAGCTCTGGATGTGAAATCAAATAAACCTAGATTTGAAGTTCTGGTCTGCTACTTACTCACTAGCTGTGGGATTCTGGGTAAATCACTTAACTCTCCAGGTTGTATTTTTTCAAATAAAGTGATGGAGTTGGACGATATGACCTCTAAAAATTCCTTTCAGTTATAAATCATATGATATGGAATAATAATAATTGGCATTAAAAGGTCCAGTGAATGATGGATAGAAAGCCACCTTTGAAGCCAGGATGACCTTGGATTAAGGTTTCCTCTGCCACATACTGATTTGGGAATGTCATTTAATTTCTGAATCCTATAGACAATTTTAAAGACTAGGTAATTGCAGATTATCTTTGTTGATTAAGTTTCTTTATTTAGGCATTCCCTATATTCATGAAATCACAAGTTCAATCTCTCTTCCCTATCTGTTATATTGCCCTTTAAAATTTGCAAAGTATCTGACTGGACCTCAAACATACCTGTGAAGCAAGCATCATCACCTCTGTTTAACAGATAAGAAAACAGGCTCAGAGAGATCGGGCAATTTGCTAAAGATCACACAACTTCCAAGTGTCAGAAGGGCAGCATGTGAATACCTTTTAAATAAACTGGATTACCTCCGAGATTACTTCAAACTGAGCTGCTGTGGATGAGATCATTTGCAGTGACTAAGTATCTACTATGTGACAGGCAGGATGCTGGACAGTGGGGAATCCAAACTTAACCTGAAACCAGTTTCTACTCACAAGTACTGTCCATTCTAGCTAGGCAAGATAACATGAACAGGTATACAAAGTGATTTGGGGGAGAAGACATTAGCAGCTAGATATAGGTTGATATAAAAGTATAGCCATATTATTCTACACACACCCCATTTAAAAACTAGAAAACTGAGGTTCAATGAGATTTAAGTGATTTGGCCAAATCATAGAAACAATATTAGAGAAGGGATTGTGACTCCAGAACTAAGGTTCTTGCTCCTGCTACTTCCTCTCTAGGTATATTTGGAGAGATGGGATATGATCCAGGTTATAACAATTCCAGGATTACCAGAATGTCAGAGAAGGCAGAGATGACTTTTTTTAAAGTGCCACAAAACTATTGAATAATTCAAGGGGGTTTCTCCCTGAGTGGGTGTTATTGAGTCCCCTCCCCTGCCTTAAATTTTGATATAGTTTAATTTACTGTTTCCCTAGCTTTAAAAAAATGAGTGTGACTGAAGTGTGAAGGATGGCTCCATTATGCTTCAATGTTACCAAAGTTCAACTCAATCCCTACCTTTTCCAAACATGTCTACCTCAGCCCTTTACCTTTCTTCCTCCTCATCCCAGTAGCTGGGTTTTCTACTTCAACATTTCCCAAGGGTTTGGCCCTTTTCAGTTGGTTACTTTCAGGCAACTAAGTGTTGGCTCAACCACAAACTTCCCAAAACAGCCAGCTCTGGAACAAGAGTAATTTCAGCAGGGACATTAAATGTGCTTATTATTATTCATGGCTGCATTTGGGCAGAGAAGCTACTATACCTAGAAACACAAATATTAACAAAAAGCAGAATTTAAAAAGCAGTTGTAGATGCTCCAATTTCCCCTCACCTTCCATGTCTTCTGGATTTAAACACACATTTTAATAGCTCACAAACAGAAACAGGCTCATCTTGCCCCATATCAGGTAGACAGAGTTGAAATAGAAATTTCTCTGCCTCATTCTTAAATTAACAGATCAAAATATTATTAAAAGAACTATCTAGTTTCTCCAGGAAAAGTAGTTAGATCATTGGACATCCTTTAATAAAATGGGGGAATACTTAATGGCTATAAACCTTACAGGGCTAATGCTTATTTCTTTTAAAATATACCTATTCATTCCCCAAAAAAATCCTCTCCAGGTTCCCCATATCTTCACACAGAGAACTCTTTTCTCTTTAAGATTTTTCATTTTAGAGACACACAACACAGTTCTTAGGAGCTCTGTTTTTAAAACATCTCAAATTTCCCCTCCCAGACACAGATTTCCATCTAACTGCCCCAGGGGACTTCACATACCATCTTCCCCACCCCATCATGGGTAAATCCCACCCCACCCCCCACCCCCAAGAACCCAAACAAAATAACAAGTTTTAAAACAAAACTGTTTAAAACTTTTAGGTTTATTGCGACAATTCAAAAAATGCAAAAATCCAAAGTATTTACAAAGCATTTATGATGAGAAGAAAACACAGGCCAAAGGATTCAAAACATTGATACTGTGAAGTAGAATCCTGGAATCCTGATATAGCAGAGGTCAATGACAGCTGGGATTCCCAACCCTCTCATCCACTTACACCCCTGTTCTGGCAACATTTCCCTTCATGGGTTAGACTTTAATGGCCACTTTGGGGCCCTTCATCCCTCCCTTTGTAAAGCAAAGAAAGAAAAGATCAGCTTGAGCATAAGCCTTTCATCATAGATTCATTGGATTTCCTTCAGTTGGAAAGGTCTTGAACACTCACTTAGACCAATTTATATCTGAACGAGAATGCTCCCCCTCCACAGATGGCCATCTAGTCTTTGCTTGAAGACCAGCAATGAGAGGAAGCCCACTATCTCCAGAGCCCATTCGACTCTGGGAGAGCACTGATTCTCAGGATCTTCCTTGCAATGAGTTTAGATTTGTCTCATCCTAGCATCCACCCATTTTTTCCCCAGCTCCAACTGCTGGGGCCATGTAAAACAAGTCTAATCACTAAATTCAAACTTAGATAAAGCTATCATGTTCTCAACCCACCCCCCAACACAGTATCCTTCTCCTGCACAGAGACCTAAAGTGTGGCTGCAACTCATCCAGGTCAGATAGGCTGGCAAATAGCCAACCAGCCACAGGGAAGGTACATAAGGTCCCTCTGTTCCTGCCAACTACCCCTTCCCCCGATGGCAGTGGTAGCAGCATCAGTAGGAGATGAAAAACTGAACAGGAGCCTCCTGGAAGAGGAGCAGAGCCACCCCTAGTGGGGGAAGGGAGATCCCTTTTCTCCTGTGCAATATCCAAAGTATTCTGTAATAACCAGAGTCGTTATAGTGTCACTATATTCCCAGCAACAAGCAGAAAGAAGTACAAGTGGGAAAGTCCCGGTATAACTGTGTCATCGTTTAATTTAATTTAATTCAATCCATTTCAACAGACAATGCTATTTGCTGTTCCTCTTACACAATTATTTTATCTTGTAGTCCAGGTCATCTTCCAGGCCTATACTGCACTCTGATTCCCAGAATCCCTTGCTTCCTTCAAGGACAGATCAACTCAAGAGGTCACCTCTGTACATTCAACCTTTTCTGGCCATCCGGTCACTAATGCTCTCCCCAAAGCACTTAATATTAATTTTGTTTACTTCTCTGTATCTATATCCCCCATAAAATATAAATGTTGTGTTTACTGTGTACATAGATTAGATTTTTAAGATTACTTCTCAATATACATTGTGGCTTCCTGCTTCTTTTATAGTTACTTCTCAATATATACTGTGGCTTCCTGCTTCTGAAAGGCAGGGGCTGTTTTATTTTGGTCTTTATAGTCCCAGCACTTAGGATAACGCCTGAAAGACAGTAGGAACTTAATAAATGCTTGTTGTCTGAATGAATGGAAATGTAAGCAATAATGATTAGTCTGCACTCCCCCAGACCATATCAGGTTCCCTAAACCAGACAAAGCTTACCGCAGTGTCATTCTCATATCCTAAAACAGGAGGTACGCTGCCAAACTGAGCCAGATTTTTGGCAATCCATTCCTCACTGCCCCTTCCTTGGCCCATGTAAAGATTGTCTGATTTATTTCTACGACTAGATTGGAATTTCCAACTGGGAGCTCCACTCCATTATGCTCCATTACCACTCAGCCCCCATTTAAGCTATTAGCCTCATTTGCAATGGGCCTCTGGGGGCTGCAGCCCTGTTTCTCTCAGGAAAGTTCCATGGCAAAGGCCTTCAAACTTTGCTTTTTGACACCAGAGGCCCCGGTGGCAACATTTTACCCTGAAAGCCCCTACCAGCTGAGGCTCTCAAAGTCAGGACCAAGCATTATTTCATGCTTGCTGCTAAGGACTAATGGCCAAGATGCGGGGAGGTAGGAGGGAGGAGGAAGGAGAATGAAATCTGTACTGTACTTTCTCTTTCGGGTGGCTGAGGCAGATTCATTGTCCTTGCCTTGAAAACCTGAGATCTGGTAACAATTCTGGCCCCAGACAGAGCTCCTGTTACAATGACTTTCTGGGAAGCTGCCATGGCCAGAAGCCCCACAGTCCATCTGTGGTTCATTCTACAGCTGCCATCCTCCCTCATTGGCACAGACCCCTGTTTGACCTCCAAACTAGGTCATTGTGATGGCCTGGGGGCTGCTGCTCCTTCTGCTTGGAATCTTGATTTCTTGTAATTGTATCAAACTCAACTTTATTGGTGGCTGACACAAGGACAGGCAGTATGGGACAGAACAGGAGGGAAAAGCCATGACACCAGGAAACAGTGCTGGCCTATTTTTTTTTTCCTTAGAAGAAGGGAAAAAAAAACCAAAAAGGAAAAAGAATCCCAAAAACTTCTCTACTGGTTTAGAGACTGAAAAATCTGATCCAACTTCAATGGTGGGCATGAGTACCCAGGGACTTCAGGCAAAGCCCCCAATTTCACAGCACGTGTGTCTTTCCAGACGATGCATGGATCTACTCCACAACACATTGTTAAAGTGATAATTAGTGATAGACTTGTTATGAATATTCCACATAAAATTTCCTTCTGCAACAGCCGATAGAGACAAAGTGCATACTGCAAGAGAGGCTGCCTATATCCAAAGGGGGTGCTTTTCCTTTAGGGAGAAAAAAACAGCCAAGGGGAGAGGCAAGGAAAAGGAGGGGGGACTAGTAAACAAGAAAGCAAAAGCTGATCGAAAAAAGTTCCTGGTCTCTAAGCTTGCTGTGACATCACAGAGACTTGTCATTTTATACCAAAGCACTGAAGGAACTCAAAGTCCCCCTAAGGTCCATTTAGGAGTTTAAAACTCAATCCTGAATTTGAGTCTGCAGCTGCCTCAATGAGGGGTGGTTAGGAAACATCAGCTGTTGGTGGGATTAGGCAAGGAAGGGAGGGTGGATTCCTCAATAGGAGTGAATAACTGCACTTAAAGTGAACCACCATTTTGGAGAATAAGGAGAAGGAGAGGAAGACAAAGCTTCCATGGGGGGGGGGGTGGAAACTTGCTCTCCTGCCTCCTTCCCAAAATAAAATGAAATGACTTCAGTCCTCAAGTCCCCCACCTAATTCTGAGCTGTCGCTGTCATTTAACCCCCCCGAATGCTTTTGGTCCCCATGGAGCAAAGGGAATGTCACCAGCCAGTTCCATGCTCTCTCTCCTTCTCTAACTGTCTGAGGCTAATGAAACATAATGGGGCTTCCCTTCAGTGGACGACTGGGAAAGGGAAATCCTTTGAGGCTAAAAGGAGGAAGAAAGAGCCAGGCTCCAGCAGGGGCAATGCTTCCTGTGGGTTAAGACTCATCGCAGCTACAGGCGTCGGGAGAATAATCTTCGGAAGGTCTAAAATGTCCAAAGACTCATGGGGACAGAGGGAATATTGCAATTAGCAATGTCAGTGGAGCACGGGTAGGTGGTTCTACCAACAACAACAGGGTTCCAGACAGACCTCACCCTTACGGTGGGCAGTTTTCAGATTGAAACACAGTTCTTTGATATTAGGTGGGACACAGAGAGAGGCACAGGAAATCAGTGAGTGGTGAGCAATGTACCCAGCCTGAACCCTGAGCAAAGCAAAGAGCTATGTGACATTGGAGAAGTCACTTAATCTCCGCTTGCTCTGTTACTACTGATAAATTTCCTCAGCAGGCATTTGCTCTGGTCCTTTGCTAAAAGGGCAGGAGTAACCAGAGGCACTTAGCTGGTCCCTTGGTAGTAACACGTGGGAGTGGGAGAGGGAAAGGGAAATGCCAAAGAGGATTGGCACCTGAGCCCAAATCCTCCTTTCACACATGCCCTTTAGCGAAGGGTCAGAACACTCCCTTCCCATGGAGCTAAGCATACACAATTCAATCCAACCCCTAATATACTAGGGGCTTGTAAGCAGCTGTCTATCTGTACTGTAACTCCTGTCCTCAATGCTACCCCACCTACTGAGCTTCATCACCCCCTCAAGTCCTTTTGATGTTTGTTTGGGAAGGACTTCCCTTTTTCAACTCAGAGTACTACCATAGAATTGGAACAAATCAATAAGAGGACCTGAAGGGAAGCAAGGAAAGAAATCAGCTCAGTTATGGCAAAAAAAAAATATCTTTTATTATCTCAAGCTGACCTAGAATACCTATAGGAAAGTAAGAATATTAGAAAAAAAGGAAACAAGCATTTATCCAGTGCCTACTATGTGTTCATAATTGTGCAAAATGCTTTACAGACATATTATTTTATCCTTATAATAACCCTATGAGGTAGATATTATTATTATTCCCATTTTACAATTGAGGAAACTGAGGTAAACAGAGGTTAAGTGACTTGCCCAGAGTCACTTAGCTAGTAAATGTCTAAGGACAGATTTGAATTCAGATTTTACTAACTCCAGACCAAGCACTCTATGCACTGGGTGACCAGGTTGCCTCCATCAGGCAAGAGAGAGAGAACTTGTAATCACTAGAAGCTTTAATGATGCCAGAGGCAGCTGTCCATGGTCCCGTGTCCTTTTTCTCCTTTTCTCTCCTACCACTTTTCTTTTCCCATGACTACCTTTTTTGTTCCTTCTCTCCTGCCTTATTTCATCACTTAGACATAGATTTAAGATCTCCAGGGTTAAAAAGGTTGCAGCCCCTACATTAAATTCATAATATGCCCACCCCCAGCTGCTACCTTGTTAACTACCTTGCCTTGCGTTTCTATCAAGCATAAGGAATTTCATGAAAGGGAAATTTATTAAGAGTATGTTTCAACTCATGAATTGCATTAGCTTTTCCCCCATGATCAGCTGAATTTTTCAGCTTAATTTTTCAAAATACCTGAAATATAAGGGCTAAATATAATCACACCTTAGGCATATTCTCCTGATGCAAGGAAGGAGCATTAAATATGCTGGAAGAGAGGTTGAAACAGCATGGAGTAGAGCAGAGGTGTCAAACTCAGGGCTGCAAAATTTCTGATTGCTACCTGAACCAGATTAAAATGCAGTTGGGAACTATTTAACAAAATAAGTAAAAATGCACCAAAGATAATGCTAATGTGCAGTTTTTCAGTCAATATGCAATCTGAAGGGAAGCATTTCTATTTGAGTGTAATGAGTCTCTTTCACAGGACCCTGATTCAAAGCTTGATTCTTATACTAATTAACTACCTGTGGGGTTTTGGACAAATCCCTTAACCTTCTGGGTCCAAATATTTCCATATGTAAATGGCATAAATCCTTTTGGTGCTAATATCCAGTGGTCTTCCAGGGCTTTTCATCCAGGACAAAGAGCACACTCATCTTCCTTCCTTATTGCTCACTATTGACAGCAAAAATGTTTGTTTAGTTTTCTGATATTGACAAAAAAAGGTGGACTAAATTTCAAAGACTGGATATATAAAAGTATCTAAGGATTATGCTCAAACAGTCCCCTTCTCTAACACATAATAATAATAGTAGCTGACACTCAGTCCTTAGAAAGCACTTTGGAATGCTTTACATGAAGTGTTTCCACTGAGCCTCAGAAAAGCCCTTTGTTTGAGGTTGCAAGTCTTCTTGTCCCTATGGAAGCCCAGACTTGTTCAGAGTGAAAATAATAATAATAATAGTGATGGTGATAAGATTTATAACAATAAGGTTTATAAAGGACTTAACAACATGATATCTCATTTGATCCTCCAAAAAAACCTTGCTAGATAGGTATTGTTATCACCCTTATTTTAAAGATGAGAAAACAGAGGCTGGTAAATGGTTAAGTGACTTGCCCAGGAGCACACAGTTAATATGGGTCTGAGGCAAAGGCTCAAACTGAGGTCTTCCTGATTCCAAGGAACTACTCTATCCTTTGCATCACTTAGCTGCCTTCATTATTCAGTTAACGAGTCAGAGAAAGCATCAGTAGGTAACGATGCTGATGGAATTGTGGGGCTAGGGTAAGGATAAGGGGTAAGCCTTATCTGCTAATACCTTTAGAAGTAATGCAATAAAAATTGGGCCTGTAATTTGGGACACTTTAATAGTTAATTTATAATATGATAGACCTTAGACCACCAGTATTCAAAAGTAAAAGCTAAATTAAGGCAATTATGCTTTACTATCTGTGTGACTTTGGACAAATCACTTCTCTTGGACTTTAATTTCCTTTTCCATAGAATAAAGAGATTAAACTAACTAGCCTCTGAAACCTCTTCAAACTCTCAGGCTATGATCCTATGTGTTTCCAAGTGACATTCTCAAGGGCAAATGTTTACTTCTAGATTTAGGAAGCTGCTACTTAAAACATTCTTTCCCAGTGATGCAACCCACCTACCCTTGCATACAACTTCACTAAGTTTACTGTTACCACCATCCATCTCTTGTTTTGTGTGGGAGAAAAAAAGTGGGAGCAGAAGAAGCCCTCCAGGAGTCGGGTGGCTGGATCTGGGAAAAACAGCCTTTCGTTTTCAGTCACAGATGAAGTAAAACGAATTTGGCAACTTTTATGGAAGGGGCACCTGAATACAGTAAAAAAGTGGGTCTACAACAAGATAGGCCCCTGGAAAAGAAAGGGCTTCCCCATAGCACATCTCTTGGCAAAATGATTCCAAGTTCACAAGATCATTTTCTTGATATCATTCAGACTCATTTCAGGCATGGGATGAATCTCTGCTTCTTTTCTTCCTCAGGGGTAGAAGAGGTAACAAGGATCCAGCATTCATCTTCTAATTCATGAGTCCTGTTGTAATGGGCTCCTTGGACAGCAGATGGAGGCGGACTCTTGTACCCATGTTTGGTTTAGGCTGGTTATCTGTGAAAAGTGAGTAAGCTTATCACAATTGGATTACATATTTCTCTAGTTTTCATTGTAAATTATCAGAATAAACTCAGTAACACAGTTTTAATAAGAAAGGAATAAAGGGCAGGGAAAAGAAGTAGGGTTTTGATAGGGGAAGAAAGAAAAGATAAGAAGATATAAGGAAGATGGTTGCTTTTGAGAATTTTGTTTTGAGGTTATCACCAGTTAACTTATTTTTATTTTTCAGCTGGCATGCCTATTTTGTAGTGTCCTTATTTGTCCCATTGTTGAGGCCACAGGAAGTTAGATAACAAATGATCACTCAATGATTAATGGGACACCCCTTTCCCTCACCCATATATAAGCTAGTACCACTTTCTTAAGTTGATATTTTATTTACTGAGAGGTTAAGAAAAGTAGCTTGAGTAGAAACACAGAGTATGTTAATGGCTAAAATAAATAAATGAATAAATTTTATTTTATAATATATCAAATAAAAGCTGCTCCTAAGATAAAAGGGCTTGAAAAGTCTCAGTCTGTGAGGCCCTGAGTAGAAGCAGTCCTTCAGAGACAAAAGTACTGACTTATCCTAGAAATGACTGCAGTGCATTGTTTCTCAGTAACTAATTTACATTTGAATTTTTTTAAGCCCTTATGATTATCTTTCTAAGAAACCAGGAATCAAAAGAATTATTTGGGAACTATAAAAATAATATATTGACTCTTTGTGTCATAAATGACTGAAGTATGCATCTTAGATTTCTCAACCTGAGTTAGAGGTAGGTCACTATAGATGAGGAAGCTTTGATTTAAGAAGAAAGAGATAAGAAAAGCCAGTGAATTAGGGAGCACTTGTCAACATTAAAAGCTGCATACAGAAACTAGGAAAAAAAAAAGCTGACAAAGTAAACAGAAGAGAAATGGAACAGAACAAAATAAAAGCAGCTCCTTTGAGCTAGACTAGAGATAGACAGCTTGCAGTTACTGTGGGGAATTATTCTGACTGGAGGAAAGATCTGATGCTGGGAGCTGATTGGAGAAAGCAGATTCCTCTGCTGTTTGAAAAACTGATGGGGAAAAGCTGCCTTGCTCTCTAGTGCCATTCAAAGCTTGAGAGAAGACAACCCTCACGCCACCCCCCTCAGAGATCTGTCCAGGTTTTCCTTTAGTGATCTCTTTGGTATCTCATTTGTACATAGTTCTTTGCCTGTTGCTTCTTTTAATAAAGTGTGAATTCCTTCAGAGCAGGAATTGCATATTTGCCCCCTTTTTGAATCCCCAGTTCATAGCAAAGTATCTGGAACATAGTAAGCACTTAATAAATGTTTTTACACTTGATGACTCCATAGCCAAAAGAAGGTAAATTCACAGACCAAAGAGCAGACCTGATTAGCTTTGTAGACCCCAGGCTTAAGGAAACTGCTTTTCAGGGAAAGAATATATACAGTGTTGCAAGAGACCAAAACTAGGGAGCTTAAGAGCTTCTCATCTTTTCAGTGGTCTGAGAGCAGCAAAGAAACATCTTTGTTCAACAGAAGAGCGAAGAGGCCCAGAACAGGAGCACACGTGCATAGCAGATAGGAGATAGTGCAGACTGTGCCCTAAGGAAACTAAGGATTTTGAGACCTCTAGGCCAGAATTGTGGTTGATTTAGACACATGAGTTTCCCTATTAATGTGCTGCTTTGCTAGGTTTCTGTAAACTTGTGCCTTGTTTCCCCCACAGACATAGTCTGCACTAGTGAAAGTGTGACCTAAAATTATGGGTAAACTTTTATGTAATGCTATGATTAATGTCTTCTGTTAGAAAATGTTACATGTTTAAAGAATTATTAGAGTTATCTTAGATTTTTTCAATGAGAATGCACTGGGCTCGGGAGCGAGAGTTGTAGGAAGTGGATCTGTCTTCCCCAATACCAGGATTACTTCCTAGAACCCTGAGATTAAGGAACACCTCAATCCCTCTGGGGAACTACCTTGATTTGCTAGTGTGGATACATGTGTTGAACAAGTTAGACCCAACCCAGGAAGAGAGAGGATGAAAGTCACCCTCACCATAGTTACATAGAAAATGAGGGAATAGAATTAGCTGACTTCTAAGGCTTTTCCAGCTCTAAATTTAAGATGATATGAAATTTTTTGCCATCCAGTCAAGAAGCTTCCTGATGGAATGAGAATGAGATTGGGGATGGTAAAATCAATTCTCAAGGAAAAAGCTTGAGCCAGAGCACTCAAGTGGAACAATTCCAATTCAGCAGAGATGGGGGAAGGGGAGAGATGAGAGAGCATTCTCACCTATTAACCACAAAGGAATATAAACCGAACTATAGAGAACTAGACTAGCCTGAGCCAGCTAGTTCCTTCAGAACTAAAGCTAGATACAATAGCTTGAGGAAATTATAGGGCCATCTGCTCTAAGATCAGTTAGTTTTGTTTTATATACATTAACAACTTCCTTTCATGGATATTGCCATTGCTTAATTTTCTTATTTTCCCTTTCCTTTGTTGACAAACCTTAGAAAACACGTGTGAAGTATATTCATAAGGGGAAGAGAAGAGAAAGAGGGCAATGAAAGCTGGGCCTGGTAACAAATATTTGTATCAGGAAGGAGGGGGAAGGTAATTGGGGATTGGTAGAGGCAACCTAATGATCAGGAAAGTCAGGAAATGCAGAGCTTAATAATCCATTATAATTTTTGAAGAGGTTCGAAAGGCTTGGAATCAAAGGCAAAAACCTCCTGGATGATAGAGAAGGAGGATCTGGAATCCCCAAGAAAGTGGTCTTAGATCAGTCTAAATCCAGAACTAGATCTTTCAAAAGAATAGATGAAAGGAATAATTCACTTATTCTTGTTTCACACGAGAGAGAAGTGAGATGAGGAGCAAAGGTTTGGGGACTGTGGCTTCAGTTTACCGAATAGACCTTACTTTCTCATCCACGACTCCACATCTTCCTTTCATAGGGTGCCTCAAACAGAGTCCCAGAAAGGCCCTGTCCCCAGCCCATCTGCCAAATCTAAGCCAATGCCTAACTCAGGTCTCCCTTCTCCATTGCTGAAAAAAAATAAATTAAAAACAATAACAACAACTTACCGCTTCTTGTGGCTTGTCTCACAGGCCTCCAGCTCCAGTGGTCTCTTCAGGCATCCTTTCAACATCTGTGCTGTCGCCTCCAGCTCTGGCTCTGACTTCTCCCCTGAGTGAGTTCTGGCTCCTCTGTCTTTGGCATGATTTCCATGTCTCTGTTCTCAAAAACTCCTTTCTTGTTATTCTTCAGGAGGGTGTCAGGACATCTTGTCCTGTGTTTGGCCAGTAGCCAGCAGGACCACATCCAGGATACCAGACTAAGAGGGATATGAAGGTGAAATGTGGGACAGATCTGTGTAAGCTGGGGGCACTTGGTCACCTTAGTCTACATTCATTGGAGAGAATTTAGACACAGGGAACCAAAGCAGATCAGAGGCTGAAAGAAGAATTAATTTGAGGGGAGGGATGCTCTAAGGACAGCTGTCCATCCAGAATCATCACATGTCATTTATTTTGAATAAGAAAGCCTTTTCCTTCCTCTGTTTTCAAAGACATTGATGCAAAAACAAGCAAGGAAAAAGACTTTATTATCAGTGATTTGTAGGATCCCAAGCCCCATACTTTAAGATCAAATGTGTCCAAACATTGACTCAGTTCCAGTTCAATGAACATTTATTAAGTGCCTACTATGTGCAAGGCATTGTGGTAGTCACTGAGGATTCATATTCAATTGAATTCAACAAACATAACATACATTTGTTTAGAGTCCACCGTGTGTCAAGTATTGTGCTTGGTGCTGGGAATGCCAAGACAAAATCCAAAGAACCCTTGATTTTAAGGATCTTACTTAATTCTGGGGAAAATCGATATGCTCCTAGTCAAACAAGTGCAATGTATACATACTAAACACAAAAGGATTTAGGAATGCAGGGTTGGGGTAAAGGTACTAACAACTGAGAGGATCAGCAAAGGCCTGGGCACAGTCTTTGCTAGGGATAAGAACAAGTAAGGTAGAGATGTCAAGAAGTGGGATTGAAGGGGGAAGAGCATGGTAGAGCATCCCAAAACAAAGTCTTGGAGACAGGACATGGGAATGTGTACATGCTGAAGAGAGGCAGAACAGTTTGGCAGAACATAGGGTTCATGAGGAAGAGGAAGAGATGATCAATCTGGAAAGAAAGATTGGAGGCTACCAAAAAAAGAGACAAAAATGAAAGAGTCCTTGCCCTCAAAGATCTTCCATTCTCTTAAGGATCTTCCATTAGGCCCCCACAGTAGTACATTAAGACTAACCATATAGTTTCTGACTATATTGTCCCAGAAAGACCCACATGGAGTTTACCTCTTATTCTCATTCAGGACCACTTCAAGCTCTAACTCAATCTCAACAGGGACAAATGTGTCTGATTATGTTCTACAGGTAGAAGCTTTCCCCCTAAGCCAAGGAAGCGAGAGAAAGCTGGCATGGACCTGTACAAATCCATCCCCACTAGCCCCAAACCTCAAAGCCCAAGAAGCAGGAGAGATCTTGGATTTGACTTTAGAGCAATTTTTGAGCTAAGATACCACAGGGAGGCAGCATAGTGGAGTGGGTAGAGTGTTAGACTTGGAGTCAGGGATCCCGGGATTCAAATGCCATCTCGGATACTTGAATTCTTGGATCTTCATTTTCCTCATCTGTAAAACGGAACTCATAATACCAGTAGTACCTATTTTATAAAGTACAAAGCAGTTTGAGAAGAAAAGCAAAAAAACTGGATGATAGGGGTTACTCAAGGCTAAGGATTGGGGAAGTCTAGGAGTAAGAACAGTGGTTGGTGAGTCATTTAAGTGGTAATCCATAAGATGAAGTATGGTATAGAAGAAGCCAGATGGGGGAGATAGACTGGGAGGACAGAAGGGATCAAAGGACAAGGAAGTCATAGAAAGGTATAGATATAAACTGTGTTGTATTGTTTTATAATTGGCTTGTATATATATATATATTTAACTCCTTTGAGGCAGGTAATGCCCGCCCTGGTTCCTAGCAATCTAGGTCCTAGAAATTAGGTTCTCCCAAAGAGTTATGACTTGCCTTTGCTCCCCATTTCATCAGATAGTGAGTTCCCCATCACTAGAGATCTTCAAGAAAAGGCTGATGCTGTAGAGGAGATTCCCATTCATGCATTTCGGAATTTTTCTTTGGCACCACAGTCAATTCCCTAACCAGCCCATGTGTCCAATTTTAAAAGAGCCAGTAGTTCTCAAACTTTCTTCACTGGTAGAATTCCTAAATTTGATCAATATCTGTAGTTCCTTACGGTAAAAATATTCACAATTTTTTATGCTCACTGCTAGTGATACCAACCCTCTCCCCTCTAAGATGATTTTCTAAAATCTTTTCCATATTGAGAGAGAATGACTTGGCTAGGCTCTGACACATCCTGGCTGTGTGACTTCAGACAAGGCACTGGGTGACTTTTCAGGTTACCCAGACAACTCTAAAAATTATAAACTGCAGAACCAAAGTGCTGAAGTGGAAGGTTCCTCATCATAAATTCCCTAAACCCATGAAATCAAAGGTCCAGTAAAAGAAACAGTGATATCACTTCTGTTCTGAATCTAACAATCTTACCAAAATTTCTACTCAGTGAGAAGGCTGTAATTCTTTGAAATCAATAAGTATTTTAGACTTGGGAATGAGAGTGGATGTGAGAGCTCACCCTGGGAGGTGCTTCATGGCAATTTCAATTCTCTCCTTTACTTCCATAAGTTAGTATTGGTAGGGCCGGGGTGGGGGAGGGGAGGAGGTTGCTGTTCTGTTCATCATCGTTTTCTTTAAAAACTTGACAGCTCTGATTGGCAGACAAACACACACAACATACATGTTGACTCTGCTTTTCCTGTCACTTGCCATTCCACTGCTCTCCATATCACATGTGACTGACAGAAAGCAAAGTCCATTGAAAGATCCCTCTCTTGGTGGAGGGAGCTCTTTGCAGTGCTTTATAGAAATCAGAAGAACGCCAAAATAAGAACAAGCTGAAAGTCCCCTGCTTGGAACTCAAACCATGTTTTATCCAAGAAGAAGTGTATGTGGGAAGCAGAGAGGAATTAAGTTCCCAGGCTGACTCACAAAAGTTACATTTGACCCATGATGGAGCTGAATTATGTCAGTTTGGACAGAGCTGTGATCGCATTCATATGACCACTGCCCCTAATGATATGATTTCACCTGATTCATGCTAGGCATATTTGGTCCATATACACCAATATATTTAAAACAAAGCCTTTTTAGAAGCAAAGGAGTAGTAACAAAGCACATGCTGATTGATTGAGGGAATAGCTAAACAAATTGTGGTCCATGAATGAAGGGGTAAGCTGGAGCTATGGCTGCCAATTATTAAATGCTACAAAATGGGGCTTGGATTTGTGGATTGCCTAGACTCAAAAAAAGTGATGGAAAATATTAATAATGTAGATTAACCATAAAAGAGTATGCTACATACATGTGTATATATACATACATATAATTTAATATTATATATATGTACATATATATATATTTAAATCAGAGAGCTGGTTGTTAAATATTTGCCAACACACTGATGCATGAATGAAATGTATGAATTGCCCTTTACAATACATAAATAATTCTTAGCTCATGACTGTACAAAAACAGACAGTAGTCAGATTTGGCCTTTAGGCCATAGCTCACCAACTCCCTGATATAATGGAACATTATTGTCCTGTAAGAAATAGTAAATACAATGAACACAAAGAAAAATGGGAAGATATATGAACTGATACAATGTGAAGGAAGCAGAATCATGGGGGGATAGAGAGGGTCTATCTTGAGAGGGAATGGATTCCCTGTCACTGAAAGTCATCAAGGGAATGTCATATGATCATTTGTTAGAGGTAGCATCCAGGGGACTTCTATTACAGACTGATCCTGGGCTACACCATTGAAGTTCATTTTAATTCCAAAATATCATGATTATATAAATAGGACTTTGTCTCCATATTGATTTCCTTATCTACACTCTATATTCTTTTAATCATCTCCAAAATGCTGCTTTAATCCATCATCCAATGGTTGGATATGATAAGAATAACACTGAATCTTTTCCTCCAGTCCAGGTTGTTACCATCATTTCTACTCAAAGTTCTTCTCCATGGAACTTTACCTTATTAAATTGTATATAACCTGAATAGAAGATGAGAACAATGATAGTAGCTAACCTTTATAAATCACTTCAAGGGTTACAAAAGACTTCATGTATATTATATCACCACAATTTTACAATATAGATACTATTCTCATTTTATAGATGAGGAAGTTGAGGCTCTTTAAGACTGAGGAGCTTAGTCATGATCACACAGTGTCAGATATTATATTCAAAGCCAGATCTTTCTGACCTGGTACCATTTTCAAACTTCTGGACTTCAAAAACATATCTCTATTGCTATTTCATCCTGAAACTTCCATCAGCCTCTGGGGATTCCTTCTGGATCATCCAACCATTCCTACAGCCTGCTCCCTTTTAGACTAGCTCTCTGCAAGACCTGTCCCCCTTCTCCCACTGGGAAGGTCCTCTTGTGGCCTGACTTTTGTGAAGGCCCACTGCCTCTCTTCTCTTTCCATTCCTGTCCCATCTTTCTCCAATTCAAAATCATGCCTCCATGCTGGCTACTTTCATATCACATCTTACTTTCCAGGTTCTTCCTGTGTGATGTCTTCCCCCCTTAGAATCTAAGCTCCTTAAGGTTAAGGACTGTCTTTTTGCCTATATTTGTATCCACATCACTTAGCACAACACCGATACACAGTAAGCACTTAATAAATGCTTGTTTCCTTCCTTCTCTGAATCAACACTTTGTCCACATTGCATTATCCTCAGTCTCAGTGCCTTACTCTGAGCTAAATAACAGTGGGTAGATCAAAAATCCCAGAGGGTCAGGAAGAAATTAAAAGGCTTAGAATTCAAACAGCTTAGAAGATTATGTTGTAAACATCTCTTGGGTCAGATGAGCAGTCTGGAGAAATGTTCCTTTATAGAGAGGAGATGAAAAAGGAAAGTGGAGGAAAGGAGACAAAGGCAAGATGCTTGAACTGTAAGGCACCGGTTCCATTATATCAAGGGGTCTGAGGGCCACATCTAGTCAGACTCCTGTAATCTCAAGGGCAAGTGGTGGTCATACTGTCTTGGGGTGGAGCCCAAATTGTGGATTAGTGAAAATTAAACCACAACTATCTTTTTGGAACTAGTTCTCCAAGATGGAGGCTAGAGGAGCAAAGGGCAATTACTGGTAAATGACCTTCTGTTCAGCCTACATTGGGTTTGATGATTTTGGTTTCAGGCTGGACTTGTTTCAGACACTGATTGTGCCCTCTTAACATTTCCTTCCAGCATTGCCTTGGACCATAAGTTGCTAAGGCATGTTGAGGGATTTGGGGAGGTAGCCATCGACCTCTACAGCTCCATAAAGGGAAAGTAGGGAATTTTTCCAGGAGAGAATAATCCCCATTCTCCAGGCAGAAACTCCCTTCCTGCTGCCACTTCACTTCTCTAAGGCCTTTGTGAGAGCATAAATAAGCCCATGACACAACCAAGTTTTGGCTTCCAGCAACCCCCCAGGGAGAGCATGGTATGCATGGAGTCCATGTGGAATGCACGGGGTTGCAAGAGGAAAGTTATTTCAGGTTCAGCTAAGTTATAATTTATTTTTCTGACTGATCATTACTGCTGCTGTCTCTATAAATAACCACCTAGGGAGTCTGCTTTTTTGCTCCCAAATCCTCAGAAAGCACTGCCAGGTTCTATGTGGTTTCAAGCCTGCCAAGCACACAGAACAGTACTTTTCTATCCCACTCTTCAGGGAATCCTTTGGGAGCACATGCCAAGGAAGGACGCTGAGTTCTGCCCAATTCATTCCTCAGGCACCCCAGTTCAATTCACCAATGTCCAAGCAGGATCCAGTCAATTTAATAAGGATTTATTAAGCACCTACTATAATATAAGGTACTCTGCTAGATGCTAAGGATACAAAACCAAAAGTGATATAGTTCCTGCCCTTCAGAAGCTTATGTGGTGATGAGGGTAGTACGTACAATATACACAGCTAGATAAATAGGAAGTAAACATTAAATAACAACAGCAGTAATAATAATCCACACTCATAAAGTTTGTCAAGTATTTTATATAGATCACTAGTTTGGAACTTACAACAACACTGTAAGATAGGTGATATTATTATATCCATTTTATAGATGAGGATGCTGAGTCTCAGAAAGTTACAGCTACCAGGTGTATGAGATGGTATTCAAACCTAGGACTTCCTGATTTCAACAATTTCATTGCCCACTTCATCACCTTGAGTATAATATAAAGTGTTTTCAAGATAGGGAGAGTATGTTTTACTTGGGGGAGAGGGGGAAGGAGGAAGAAGCAAGAAAGACCTTGCATAGGAAGGAGCACCTGAGCTGGAGTCTGAAAGAAGTCAGTAGCAGAGATGAAGATGGAGTATATTCCAGACTCAAAAGACAAGGTGGGGGGAAGCACCAAGAAAGACACTAGGATGTTGGGGCTAGGGATGAGACAGCTGACTAGTTTGGAATCAGGAAGTACCTTCATTTTCCACGATGGAACTTACTTATATATTCATAAAACTGCCCTATATTACTGTCTCCCAGCCCAAGAGGTGGCCTTTTCTGTTTCAATATAATTACATCACCCCATCTGCAATGGGTAGAGACAATCTAGTTAGTAATTATTCATGGAAGACATTCATCAATGAGACCTCTAGGGATTAGATCTTGGGGGATGGGGGAGGAGGAAATACAAAGTTCCTGGCAGGAAGAACAATGAGTAGATGGAATTCACAGAGAAGAAAACCTCATTATAAAGAAAACCTCCAAATAATCAGACCTGTTCACAGTCACATGAGCTACTTCTGCTCCTCACACACAGTATTTCATGTCTCATGCCCATGCCTTTGGACTGACTTCATCTATAATAGGTCTGTGATAGTCATATGTGCCCTCTTCACTTCTGTTCTTAGCTCTTTTCAGGAATCAGTTCAATACTGCTACCCACATGAGAACTATCCCATACACTCGCCCTCTCCCAGTTGCTAGAGATATTTTGTTTTTTTATGTTTCGGCCATCTAGTATTTATTGAGTATCCAAGCAGCTAGAGCACCAGTGGATAGAACGCCAGTCAGTCCTCCAGTCAGAAGGACCTGAATTCAAATTTTACTAATCCTTACAAATCTTTACTCTTACTTAACTTACATTCAATTGTCTCCCTCCAAAATAAAATGGAATGCAAAAAAAAAAAAGTATCTAATATGGACCAGGGACTGTAAAGAAAGGGGGTGGGGGCAGAGGAAAGAAAGAGTTCTTGCTCTCAAGGAATTCAATCTAATAGAGATATCTAACATGCAAACAACTTCAGACATACACAAGATAATTTGGAGCTAACTTCAGTGAGATATCTTTTAGAGTAAGGAGGATTCTGTGAGACTTGAACAAAGCAAGCCAGAGATGCCAGGTGGTGATGATGAGATAGGAGAGAATTTCAGGTTTGGGGAGCAGCAAGTGAAAATGCTTCAGCTTGGGAGTAGAAGTATCTTATGTAAGGAACAGCAAGAAGACCACTAGATCACAGGGTACCTGGGGGAGCTAAGGTATAAAAAGGCTGGCAAAAAAGGAAGGAATCAGATTGTGGAGGGTTTTAAAATCCAAACAGACGATTTTATTTCAGTCATTAGAGTTTATGAAATGGGAAGTGGATGGAGTGGCTAACCCTGAGTTGAGGATGGATTGAAGTGGGGAGAGATTTGAGGCAGAGAAATCAGCCAGCAAAATATATATATATATATATATATATATATATATATATATATATATATATATACATATATATACACACACTAGTTGAGGGGCAGCTAGGTGGCGCAGTGGATAGAGCACCAGCCTTGAATTCAGGAGGACCCGTGTTCAAATCTGGTCTCAGACACTTAACACTTCCTAGCTGTGTGACCCTGGGCAAGTCACTTAACTCTAGCCTCAAAAAAAAAAAAAAAAAAAAAGAAATACTAGTTGAGTGAATGCAAACATGAGTATCAGGATCAGGCTTTAAGAGTGAGATTAAATTTAGCAATGATATGGACATCCAAAACAATTAACTTCAGAGTTAAGAGTAAAACACTGAAGAAATATGTGTTGCCTGATGTGGCCATAAATAAAAGCCTGCTTGCAGAGCTAATCTTTTTTCCCCCTGAGGCAATTGAAGTTAAGTGACTTGCTCAGGGTCACACAGATAGGACATATTAAGTGTCTGAGTCTAGATTAGAACTCAGGTCCTCCTGACTTCAGGACTGGTGCTCTATCCACTGTGCCACCTAGGTGCCCCAGATCTTTCATTATTTAATAAAGAAGAAGATGAAAATTGAATTGTTCAGCCCTCTAAATCAGTACCAGAATTTCCCATGTTGATCTTGCTGAAATGTGGGTGCTCAAGAGAGGTGACTGTTGTCTTTTATCCCAAGCTCTCTACTGCTCTGATCAGACTACAGCTCAAGAAATCTATCTAGTTCTGTATACAACATTTTAACCAAAACATAACTAAAAGAGAAGATGAGAGAGCACTAGAAGCAGATAATACTAGCTCATCAAACCCTACTGTTGAATTTTCAGTGTCAACACTTCCTCCCTGAAAATCAGAAAATGCAACAAAAAAAGGGCTTGATTAATTATTCTATTGATCTCTACACTTAAAGTGATGGTAAAAAATATCAGTGGTGCAGATTAAATTTCATAGTGTGTTGTACACACACACACATCAGAGCCCATTTTTAAACATTTTCTATTACTGTCTTGGAGAATGCCCAAAGAAGGGTGGATGGTGAATGAACTAGCACCCAAGTTCTCTGAGGATTCATTTAAGGCAACTAGTACAATCATAATTACTCTGATTAAGTATGTGAAGGTTTAGCCCTTGGAAAAGGGGTTGGTTATAGTATATGAATGTAATGAAATATTATTTTTCCATAAGAAATGATCAGCAGAAAGTTTCAGAAAGGCCTGGAGAGACTTACATGAACTGATGCTGCGTGAAGTGAGTAGAACCAAGAGAACACTGTACACAGCAACAAGATTATGTGAAGATCAACTGTGATGGACTTGGCTCTTTTCAACAAGGTGATTCAAAGCAATTCCAATAGACTTATGACAAATAGAGCCATGTGCATCTAGAAAGAGGTCTATGGGGACTGAATGTGAATCACAACATAGTATTTTCACCTTTTTGTTGTTTACTTGCATGGTTTTTTCATTCTCATTTTTTCCCTTTTGATCTGATTTTTCTTGTACAGCATGATAACTGTGGAAATATGTTTAGAAGAATTACACATGTTTAACCTATATTGTATGCCTTCCTGTCTAGGGGAGGGAAAAGAGGGGAGAGAGAGAGAAAATTTTGGAATACAAGGTTTGCAAAAGTGAATAAAGAAAAATCTTTGCATGTAATTTGAAAAATAAAAAAGCTAATATTATAAAAAAACAAAAATAAAAATAAATGCATTTCCTCTTGTAAAAAGAAAAAAAAAAGAAAATCACAATATGACCCCAAAATTCCCAAGGTACAGAGGATGTTCTCATTTATTTCAAGGCATACCTGTGAAACCTTAACCCACCCTGGATTCAATTCAATTCTTCCATAGCAAAATAGTACAGTCTCTTCCAGGGAACAGTAATGGCACTCGACTGACCACAGCTAATAACTACACAGTAGCTTTCTCCTGAACAAGTCAAACACCCTAATTCAGCTTCAGAGACTTTCACTGAATTGTAGGAAGCTAATTCCTGAAGCTAGACTTGTCAAATTCCTGCTCTCTGGGAAAGAAGGAATTCTTGGATTTGGAATCTGTTTGAATGTGTCTAGCTCTGGCTGAAACCATTTTTTTTTTTGCTTTCAAAGGAGAGTCTACATTTTCACTGACAGCTGGGCTTTTTTCCTCCTTTTTTTTCTAAAGCCTCGCTCATTTAAGCTGTCACACATAGAGACATGTGGGGCATGCCCCCCAAGATACAGCCGGCTGTACACCAATTATCCTAAGCAAAAGTCAGCCAAGTGCTCACCCTAACTTCTTAAATTACTCCTCTAAAGGAAGGGGTCAGAGACGGGGGTGAGCAGGAAGGCTGGTGTTTCTGTGGATGCACAACACACACAGACATACAAGCATGCGCACACCTACCTTTGGCAAGTAGAATAAAGCAACCGTGAGTAAGGAAAAAAGAGTATATTCTATTAGAAGGAGGAAAAGAGGAAGGGAGAATAGGAAGAGGAAAAGGAGTTGGAAGACAAGGAGAATGAGCTAAAACTGGATCTCTGGCAAGGAGGGTACAATCCAAGAAGAAGCAGTTCAGTCATTCAAAATCAACAAGCATTTATTAAGTGCCTAATGTGTGCCAGGCACTATGCTAAGCACTGAGGATACAAAGAAAGGCAAAAGACAGTTGCTGCCTTTGAGGACTTCACTATTTCATATGGAAGGCAACTTGAAAACAGCTAGGTACAAGTGACCCCAGTACAGACTAAGTTGGAGATGATCAAGGAGGGAAGAGAGTAGGATAAAGAAGGATCAGGGAAGGCTTTTTGCAGAAGGTGGGACTTGAAAGAAGTAGGAGTTATAGAGTTAGGAAAGGAGAGATTTCCTGGCATGGGGAACAGCCAGTGAACATGCCTGGAGCTGGGAGACAGGAGGCCAGTGTCACCGAATTGAAAAAAAATGTGAAGGCAGAAAGATATGACTGGGAGGGAAAAATGATAGATATGATTGGAAAGGCAGGAGGCAGCCATGTTATGAAGGGCTTTAAAGGCAAGATTCTCTATGTGATCCTAGAGTTGATGAGGAACAATTAGAGCAGATTGAATAGGGTGGGGGATGGTGGGGAACACCTAGAAAGGGTGGGCAACTCTCCTTAGAATCATTCCCAGAGTATCCTAAGTTAGATTTAGGCCTGTGGATGTCTCTGTAAGAAACCCCCACCCCCATTCCCACCCCTAAAACACACACATACATACATACACACACACACACACACACACACACACACATATACACACACACACACACACATATACACACGCACGCACGTACCCCCATAACCTTCAATGACTAAATCTGACATGATTGCTAGTCTCTTAAAGAAACCCCCTACCAGATTATAAACCTGGGTCTTGTATTTACTTACTCCCAAATATTTATGAAGTGTCTATATCACCAGAGCAGAATAGCTGAAGGACTTAGGAAAGAGACACAAGATGCTGACAGCTACTGACCCTAGAACTTTACAATTTGGTTGAAGTTTCAGACACAGTGGGTGGCAGTATAAGCAATGCTGAGGGGCAGCTAGATGGGGTAGTGAATAGAACATTGGCCCTGAAGTCAGGAGAACCTTGAGTTCAAATCCAGCCTTACACACTTAACACTTCCTGACTGTGTGGCCGTGGGCAAGTCACTTAACCCCAATTGCCTCACAAAAAAAAAAAAAAAAAAAAAAAAAAAAAAAAAAAAAAAAAAAAAAAAAAGCAACACTGAATTGTGTTTAGAGAATGGGATGGGGTATAGTAGGGGAAAGTCCTGGATTCAGATCCTAACTCCACTATTACTTGGGCCTCAGTTCCTTCATGTGTAAAATGAGAGAATTGGATTCTATGTGGTCTAGCTCCCATGATCCAAGCCTAGAATCTTGAATTGGATCCTTTGTGATACTGTTAATCCGAGGAGGCTGGCCAGATGCTGTACCACTTACCAACAGTTATTTGTAACTCAGAATGAATTTTCCTCCAGAATCATGTTGCTATGTGGAGGCTCTGTTTTCTAGGCCAGCATCCTGCCTAACCTAAGATTTTGTTGAAGCGCAGTGGGGTGGTAATAGTAACTATAATGTTTAACAATGTTTCATTCATCCATTTGTAGTAATAGTATAAAGATAACTATAACATTTAACAACGTTTCTCATTCATTTTTGAAATACTTAGAAGTATCTGCCACAAAGTTAAAATACTTGGGGATAAGAATTCTCACATTTTGTATTTGAGGATTTTGTAGTCCCCTTTTCCTTTGCCTTCCCTGCCTGTTAAGTAGAGGAAAAGAAACATTCACATTTTACAGAGGAGGAAACTATATGGCTCAGAGTAGTCGAGTAACTTGTCTATTATCAAATAGCTACTAAGGGTAAAAACATGAGCAAATGTTCAGAAAGCAAGACAAAATCTACTTTTTTATTAAAGCTTTTTATTTACAAAACATGCATGGGTAATTTTTCAACAAAATTTTTGTTCCAAATTATCCCCTCTTCCCCCCCACCCCTTCCCCTAGATGGCAGGTAGTCCAATACATGTTAAATATGTTAAAATATATGTTAAATCCAATATATGTATACATATTTATACATTATCTTGCTACACAAGAAAAATTGGATCTAGAAAGAAAACAAAATGCAAGCAAATAACAACAAAAAGAGGGAGAATACTATGTTGTGGGACCTGACTCAATCTTCACAGTCCTCTCTCTGAGCAGATGGCTCTCTTCATCATTGAACAATTGGAACTGGTCTGAATTGTCTACTTGTTGAAAAGAGCCACATCCATCAGAATTGATCATCATATAGTATTGTTGTTGAAGTATACAATGATCTCCTGGTCTTACTCACTTCACTCAGCATCAGTTGATGTAAGTCTCTCCAGGTCTTTCTGAAATCATCCTGCTGGTCATTTCTTACAGAACAATAATATTCCATAACATCCATATACTTATTCAGCCATTTTCCAATTGATGGGCATCCACTCAGTTTCCAGTTTCTTGCCACTATGAAAAGGGCCGTTACAAACATTTTTGCACCTGTGAGTCCCTTTCCCTCCTTTAAGATCTCATTGGGATATAAGCCTAGTAGAAACACTGCTGGGTCAAAGGGTATGCACAGTTTGATAACTTTTTGAGCATAGTTCCAAATTGATCTCCAGAACGGTTGAATCCGTTCATAATTCCAACAATGTATTATTGTCCCAGTTTTCCCACATCCCCTCCAACATTTGTCATTATCTTGTCCTGTCATCTTAGCCAATCTGTGAGGTGTGTAGTGGTATCTCAGAGTTGTTTTAATTTGCACAAAATTTACTTTGTGAAAGCAAGGTGGAGAACAGCATGACAAGAGGGATGGATAATTGGTGTCATTTCTTGAGGGCCTCGATTTCCAGGCAAAGGATTTTCAAAGGTCATAGGAAGGCAATAAAGGCTTTTTTGTTTGTTTGTTTTGTTTTGTCTTGGCCAAATCTAGCTGCGTTTTTTTCCCCCACCCTGGGGAAATTCACTTCAACTTAAGTTGAACTTCCTATCTCCATAGCAGGAGGACTCCTCCCAGCCCTTCAACCTTCTAGGCAAGGGAGATGCGCTTTTCTTCTACACCAGACCTGCAGCAAATGTTGCCATATCCCACAGAACCCAGCATGATGAGGCAAGTAACAACCCAGGGTGGTGGTGCTTAAGGATCAGGGAAAGGAGGAAGCAGTGAGAGGGGATGGGCAGGGAGGCTTTAGGATCCTTAGGTCTGAAGAGGAAAAGCCTATTAGAGGTTTTCTAAGGACTTTTACTAATTATAACAATGAAACACAGAGAGGTATCTATCAACTTCATTCATTTAGACTCTAATATCTTTCAAAGAAAGGTACTCTTTCTAACTTATAGGGATCTACATCATTGGCCTTTCTTTTTATCCTCAGTGCTTGACACATTCTGGCACATAGTAGATGCTTAACTAATGTTTATTGACTAAATGATTATCTATTTTACTGATATAGAAACTAATACCAAAGAAGGTTAAAACAAAAGACAAAGGATCCTATGTTTTTCTAGATGAGGAAACTAAGACTGAAAAGGGACTTGACCAAAGTCACACAACTAATAAGTAGCAAGGTTTGAACTCACAAATTTGTTGACTGCAAATCCACTGCTCTATCCATCATGCTATCTAGCTTTCTACAAGAAGTCAGAATAAATCAGAATATGTCCGTTTTCTTTATTCAGCCTTTGGTTTGAGACCTGCAGTGATAGGGAAAACACTGATTCCTCTAAGACAGCTTGAGATATTTCACATAGTCGGGAAACTCTGCCTTTCTGTCATTCTCCCCCACTGTCCCCAGGTCTGCTGAGACCAAGCTGAATGTGTCTAACCTGCCTTCCATAACATATCACCTCAAATACTTGAAGGCAAATGACAAGTCTATGACTGTTTTTCCCTGAGACTTGTCAGAAGCTCCTCTTCATTGGGAGATTTCATGATACCATGACAACATCTTATTCTTGAAGATACATTAAACTTCCCTCCTTCCCTTGTTGGGACCAGCAGGACTTTCTCTCTGGTCACTCTGATGGCTGCCACTCTACTATGAAGCTGGGAGCTGAGAGTTAGCCTGTAGCTGCTTCCCTGATAAATAGCCCCCACAGAGGAATATAAGATCCAGCTAAAGCAGGCGGCATGTCCCACCTACCTCTCACCACACTCAGGCACACACACACATTTCAGAGCTGACTGTCTGACTTCAGACCCTTACTCCGCCCATTAGCCAGCATTCAGATAAGTAGAGCCCCTTCAAATAAGCTACTTCATCTGAGTTGCCAGGGAAGCTGGATGAAGATTAATGAGAGCATTATTCTTCTTGCCAGTTTTAGGGCCTGGGACAATTAAGCAGATAGAAAGCTGGGGTTTGCCAAGGGTTTAGAAACTTCCCCTTATCCCCCCTGGAAGCCCATCAGGCGTGAATTCAGCACTTTTCTGAACTTCTCCACTGCTTTGAAAGCCCCTTTAAAAGGCCCAATTCCTTGGAAGCATAATGCTCCCTAAAACTATAACCTTCTCTCCATCTAGTGCTCTGACCATCTTTTCTAGAGTCATTTCTATCCAAGTCATCAAAAGAACTAAGACAAAGTAGGATCAATAGCAATTTAGCACCAGCCTCAGCAACTCTGGCACCTCATTATTTTTGCCCCTAACCCTCCCTCCCTCCTCTCTCTCTCTCTGTCTCTCTCTCTCTCACACACACACACATACATACATACATGCATGCACACATTCTTATCTTCCCTATTACTGTAGAAGGCAACACTATCCTTGCAGTCCCTAGATTTGAAATCTAGGAGTTAGCCTGGATTTCTCCTTCTTTATCCCTTCCCATATTTGATCTGTTGCCAAGGCCTGTCAATCTCACCTTTGCAACATCTCTTCAATAAGCCTTTCCCCCTCCCCCCCCACATTGCCACCACTCTGGTGCAGGCCCTCATTACCTCACTATTCAATAGCCTGCTGGTGGGTCTGTCTGCCTTGAGTCTCTCCCCACTCTGATCCATTCCCCATTCAGCTGTCAAAGTGATCTTCCTAAAGCTCAGGTCTGACCGTGTCACCTCCCTTCTACTCCTTCACTGACTGCTTATAATTTCTAGGATCAAATACAAAAAGTTCTGCTAAGCATTCAAGGCCTTTCATAACTTAGGTCCTTCCTACATTTTGAATCCTTTTTTATAGCTTTTTATTTACAAGATATATGTATGGGTAATTTTTCAGCATTGACCCTTGCAAAAACCTTCTGTTCCAACTTTCCCCTCCTTCCCCCCACCCCTCCCTTAGATGGCAGGTAGACCAATACATGTTAAATGCTATATTTCTAGTCTTACATCGTACTCGCCAACACGTACTCTTTTTGATCCAATGACACTGGGCTCCTGGATGCTCCAGAAAGAAAACATTCAGCAGATCCAGACAATTTCACTGGCTGTCCTCCATGCCCCAAACACTCTCCCTCCTCAATTCTACCACCAGCCTTTTGGGTCTCCTTTAAGTCCCAACTAAAACCCCACCTTCTATAGGAAGCCCTTCCCAGCTCTTTTTAACTCAATTGCTTTCTCTCTTTAATAATTTTATTCTTAACCTCTGTATAGCTTATTTCTACATAATTCTTTGCCTAATATCACCCCAGTAGATTGTTAGTTCCTTGAGGTCAGGGATTGCCTTTTCGTCTTTCTGTATCTTCTGTCCTTAGCACAGTGCTGATACAAGGTAGACAATAATTGTTTACTGACTGACTGATAATGGAGGTAAATGAACAAAGCACCAGCTTAAGAGGTGCACAAACTCCCTACATTGGGAGCTTGATGGTCTAAGATCAAGTCCCTGTTCTGACACTTAGTAGCTGGGAGACCATAGAAAATTCCTTCCTTTCTTAAGCCTGTTCAATTTGAAAATAGAAGTGATGACATTTATACTTCCCTCACAAGGCCAGGCTTTCTTTGTAAATTGTAAAATACTACAGAAACTTATTATCATCATTATCTAGCATTAACAACAAAATGGAACTTGAAGTTTGGGCCTATGGAGAATGACAGTAGAGGTATTGACAAATATGGCTCATAGATTTAGACAGAGAAGTGGCCTTTGAGGCCCTTGTGGTTAATCCCCCCTCCCCATTATTTTACAAATGAAGCATCTCAAACCTGGAAAGGGTCAATGACTTGCCCAGGATCATAGAGGTCCTAGGTGACATCTTAGATTGGAACCCAAACCTTCCAATTCTTCTCTCTGCACTGGGATGCTTAGGTTCTGTGACTTTCAGAACTCCCAATGAGGAAAAGTCTTCTCCCAATGTAATCAACACCTACATTTAGATGTACAATTTAAGAATGCTGGAGAATTACCTTGGACCTTGAGAGTGGAGTGACTATCTTAGATATAGATAGACATAGACAGATATAGATATAAATTGATATAGAAATGGATAGGCAGATGTAGATAAATGTAGATAGATGTAGATAGATAGAAAAATGTATAGACAGATAAATATATATATATATTTAATATGTATATATATATATATACATATATATAGAGAGAGACAGATCATTATATTCCAATATGGTTGGATTTCTTTGAAATCTCATATATTTTATTTTATGAATTTAAAAACATTATTCTGAGAAGAGATTCAGGAGCTTCACCAGACTAGCAAGAGGATGCATAACACAAAAAAGTTAAGATCTCTTGATTATATTAACACTTACCTCCACTGGAAAATGAGCATAATAAAATATATACTATGGGATTGTTATAAGGAATGGGGTTTGTACCCTTTAAAGTACTTATATATGAAAGTATAAATTATTATTAGGCTTTCCTTAGAGTTAGGACCTTTTAGTGGGCAAGCTCTTGTCCCTCCTTTCTTTCTCATTTCTCTTCCCCCTCTTCTCTCTGTCCTCCTTAACTCTATCTTCTCTTTTCCTTCTTCTTTCATCACTGCATGATCACTAGTCTGCTCAATATCTTTCTCCAAAGAATATAATTAGTTCATTACAAATGCCTCAGGTGTGATTTTGCTATTATCATTCCCTCCCTCATCCGAACAGCACTATTCAGGGCCCATAGAGATGCTGTGAACTCCTAAAGATCATTGGTAAATCATTCTCAGAGGTGAGACCAAAAGTGTCATCTCTCAATTTATAATTTCATGCCCTATTCTAGACCTCTTAACTTTGTTAAGGGTGAAACTGCTATAAATTTTAAAAGAAAGGGCATTTTCTCTTCTCTGGGATCCTATTACTTTCAATCCAATTCAGTTGAGCAACTATTCTTTGAACTGCAAAGTACTGGGGAGACAACAGGCAAAACAGCAGAGTAGGTAGAATACATGTAATGAAAGCCACTCTTCCAGACCTATCTGAGACAAGGGACCACACCAGATAAGCACGGTGTCAGTGCTTCAGAGGGACAAATCTATCCATCATTCCTCTGCTCCAAAATTTTCAGATCTTCCCCCACCCAGTGCCTCTGGAATGAAATATGAATTCCCTAGCCTTTATGATCTGTTCCCAACTGTCTTTCTAACTTTATACCCCATGAACCCCTTTCATTCAGTCTATTGCAGTCAAACTGGAACACCAGCTGCTTTCTTATGTCCTCCCAATGAACTTCAGCTTCCATGCATTTGTGCATATTAGGTTGAGCAGTGAAGAGAATATTGGATCTGAAATTATGAAGAATTCAAATCCTAGCTCAGAAACCGTATATTGTTGGGAAGTCACTAACCCTTCTTTATCTCAATTTCCCCATCTGTAAAATGGGGATAATAATAACACCTAACTCCCAGTATTATTGAGGATCAAAAGAGATTATTAGAAAGTGTTTTGCAGACCTTAAAGGATATTCTTGTTCTTATTCTTTTTCCTCTTCTTCCTCTTCCTCCTCCTCTTCCTTCCTCTTCATCATTACCATAAATAGGACCTTAGCCTTTTGAGCCAGAAGAGACTTTAGAAATCATTGAGTCCAGCCTTCTCATTTTCAGAGAAGGATCAAACACTAATAAGAATGCTCACAAAGGCACTAAGCAGCAGAGTTGGGATTTGAACCCTCTTTTCTGTCCCCAAACCACTGCTCCTCTCACTCTACTATGCAGTCTTTCAAATTCTATTGAATGGAAAATCCAAATGACAGAGAGAGATTATGCTGAAGAAACTTTTTTCCAATTACTAACACCCTCTCCAAAGTGGAAAAAAAGCTTTTCTGAAACCTGATGCAGACAATCTTACCTGGGGGGGGGGAGGCGTTTTTCTTTTTCTGTAAGTTGTCTCCATTTAAGTAACTTATACGTAGTTCTGTACCCACCAGAAAAGCCTGACAAGTGTCAGGCCACAGGGTAACAGATTTAGAGCTTGAAGGGACCTTCCCTAAGCCACTTCTCAGTTCCCTCATTTGGTAGGGAAGGAAATTGAGGCTCAATCAATTTAAATGACTTGGCCAAGATCACACAGATCCTCTGACTTCACAGCCAGTGTTCTTTTTACTGTATTAAATCATGTCAACAAGCAATTGGGTGATTTCCTGGTGTCAGGCACTAAACTAAGCTACAAAGAAAGGTAAAAAAGTGATCCCTACTCTCAAGAAACTTATGGTCTAATGGGGGGGGGGGGAAATACAATGCAAACAATCATATATAAATGAACTACATAAAGGATATTTTGGAGTTCATCTCAGAGTGAAGGCACTAAAATTCAGTAGGACCTAGAAGAACATCTTGTTGAAGGGAGAATTTTAGCTGAAATTTGAAAGAAGAAGAGAGGGAAGATGGGAGGCAGAGACAAGAAGAGAAAGAGTTCCAGGCAATGGCTGGAGGACACCACACTGCTTTTTATAAGCATTCCAGTAAATTTTACTATATTAAAAACTTTCCCTATTTTCTCACCACTTTCCATCATTAGTATCACTATCATATCATTATTGCCATCACTACCTGAATCATCATTATTACTAGTATCATCACCATCATTGTACTATCACCACCATCATAATTACCATCACTTCCACCACCATCATCATCACTATCACCATAATTATCACCATACCAAATCCCACTGATATGGCACATTTGGGCTTGTAGAGATGTATTACATCATTGGATCCTCACTAAAATCCTGGGTAGTAGGGAGTCTAAGTAGTATTATATAATCAAAGAGATTAAGTGACCTGTCCATGGTTCCACAGCCAATAAAGTACCCAAAGAACCATTTAAATCCAGGATCCCAATTCCAAGTCCAATACAATGTCCAATATAACAAGTTGTTAATGATAAGATCAGTGATGCATTCAACTAGAAAATCCCCCAGCCCTGGCTGTAATAATCACACTTTCAGTACAGGAAATTGATCTGAAAGGAAATGGAATGACTGATAAAATTTCAATAATACAATAATAAAAGTTAAAATGTCAACCACCAACCCTGGGCCAGATTCAAGCTCAGTAACAGAATGAAAATACTGCCAGCAGAAATTCTAGGGTAGGAGCACTTGATGCTGTTGCCAGAGGATTCCTGGGGGACAGTTTATGTTATAGAGGCAGATTTAAGGCTTTCACTATGTTTCAGCAGCATCAAACCTGCTGAACAATTCCCTAATAATTTTGCCTATTACATATTTGTAGCCACTTGAATTTAATAGATCATAGATTCAGAAAGGACATTAAGGGTCATAAAGTACAATCCTCTCATCTTATAATTGAGGAAACTGAGGCACATAAAAGATAAGTGACTTGTTCAGGGCCCCATATAGCTAATAATTGGCTAATTAGGGTTTGAACTCAGGTCTTGATTCCAAGTCCATAACTTCATCTACTCTGCACATAGCCTCTTTCCTGAAGAGCTCTTAGAATTATGTAATGGAAATAATTCTGGGTTTGAAGTCAGAGATCTGGATTTAAATTCAGTCACTTACAATAAGACCTATCTCTGAGCAGTTTCATCTTTCATGTATAGAAAACTCTCCCTCCTTTGCTTCTATTACTGAAGTGTCTCCGGCTTTCTTTAAATCTCAGCTAAAATTCTACCTTCTACAAAAAGCCTTCCTTCTTCTTAATTCTAATACTTTGCCACTTTTATTAATTCCTATTTGTCCTGCATATATATTACTTTGAATTTATTTGTTTGCATGTTGTCTATCCATGTAAACTCCTTGAAGACAGGGACTATTTTTGTCTTTTTTTATTCCTAGTACTTAGCTTAATAAATATTTGTTGAATGAATGAATACCCAATTAAGAGACATACTTCCTCTTTTATCTGATATATCCTTTTACTTAAGCCTACTTTTGATCACTAGGGAACAGCTGTCCATTTGCTTTTGGCCCCTTACATATAAATGCTGTTTTCCCAGAAGGAAGATAAGCTTCTTGAGGACAAGGGCTATTTTTGGTTTTGCTTTTATATCTCTAGTAACTACTACATGTTTGACATATAGTAAGTGCTTGTTGACTGGCTGATTTTTTGGGCAGTACTTTCCTCCTTCTTTTCCCTTTATTCCCATCTTCTTCCCCACTACCTCCTATGACTCACCTCACTTCTACTCAAGCACAGCCCCCAATTCTTCAAACATAAACAGGTTAGGACAATTGGTGGTAGCTCCTGCTAAGTGTACTACATGGTCTATAGCCTGTGGTCTGTGGGGCTCCCAAAATGAGGGACCACTCATCCCAAGCAAAATATGATGAGACCTGAAATTTTTCTTAGCCTTAGGGAGAAGCACTAGAACATTGAATGTAAGTTAAGCAGATAAAAAGAAAATCTTCCTAACAATCAGAGCACTAGAAAAGTGAAACAAGCTTCCTTAGGAGGGATATTTCCAAGAAGAAGCTGAATGACACATTACAGAGGGGATTCCTGTTCAGGTATAAGCTGAACTCTTTGAGTCTTTCTGAGGCTCCAATTCTGACTCAATCAATATAGGATACATAGCCCCAGTCCCAGAGTTACCTGAAACAGAATTTCTATCCACTTGACCTTGAATAAATACAACAGTATAAAAGCCCTAAAACTTAGCACATTACAGAAGTAATACAATTACCTTCCAATTTGGGCCAACCTCCTTTTCTCTAAGGAGGGATAAGGCTACATTGCTGTAAATACAGGCCACCTCTCCTATATTTGAAGAGGTTTTTTTTTATTCTTTCCAATGCTATGAAAAAATACTTCAATCCAATTTCCTCTTTTAGGGAGGAACAGCAGAGATATTGATGACACAAGCCTTGTCTGACCATGGTTATGTTTAGAAGGTCTGAAGTAGTTCAAAAGATCATATCCCCATGTACTTCAAAGGTCTCAACCTAACTAGGTTCTAGTTCTGAATGGGATAACCCTATAGGTTGCACTCCAAAGATCTGGCTTTTCTTTATCTATCAGGAATGCTTACCTGGGGGCACAGAAGAAGACCAAGGCTAATACAAGGATAGCATCAAATTTTTTTGATACTGGCACAAGTGGTGATTTTGAACCAAACTGTAATTCAAGGATATCTTGGGCTTGACTTATTCTCTTCCACTTCTCTCTCCCACTTCTATCTTTAGACTTGTTCCTATGGACTCTATTTTCTCTCTCTGCCTTTACCCATCTAGCTTGGTTAGTTCTGTGACCTCATTCTGGTATTCATTTAGACATAAGATTGCTGTTTGTGCTTTTGAACTATGGATTGAACTATGCATTTTTCTCATATATTCCCTTCCTTATGGAATTTAATCAACAGCATCTAGGTGAATGACCCCCCCTCTACTGTTTTTATAGGGAGCTGAAACAGACAATGGCATAACCATTTAACAAGGATTCAGTTCACACCAAATAAAATTACTGTTATTGCAGTAGGACATGATGGAGTAATATTATTTTCACAAGGATTCAATGATTTCATTTAGAAAATTGGGTCAGTAAGGATTACCCAATGATTGGGTAAGAAGTAGTTCAATTACATAGTCCAGGAGTTCTTAAGGTGGAATATACATACATATATATATATATATATATGTATGCATATATGTATATATATATGTATATATGTGTATATATATGTATGTATGTATATATACACATATATGTATATATGATAATTGCATCTTAGTACAATTGGTTTTTTTATAATCCAATATTTTATGCTTTTAAAAACTGAATTTTGAGGAGTCCATACATAGGCTTTAAAAGATTGTCAAAGGGAGATCCTTGACACAAAAAAAGATTACAAATGTCTGACTTAGACTAAGTAGTTAGTCAACTACCAGAACTCAAATGCCCAGAAGAGGAACTGAGTGGATTTCTGAATGACCTCATATATGTGCTACTCAAAAGCAGGATCTAATTCTTAAGCTCTTGGCCCTCAAAATCCTCACATTTAATTATATAAATAATAAACCACTTATTTCTAACATAAATAATAAACTTCCCTATTATTTTTATGAAGACAAAGATTTGGACCAAAGATCTACTTGATGGTATAGTGGAAAGAGTGCTAGGTCTGGAATCAGGAGGGATGAGTTCAAATCTTAGATATTTATGAGTTCTGTGACCCCAGACAAATTACCTCTACCTCAATTTTCTCAACTCCAAAATGGGGATGCTACCTCACAGGGTTGTTATAATCATAAAATGAGACAATATTTGTAAAAGTAAGTGTTGTTTAAATGTTTATTTTCTTCTTTTTCCCCTCTCCTTCCCCATCAAGACAAATATGGAATTCTGTAAAGTGATTCATTATTTGAATTTCCACAACATTATTTCCACTGGGCTGAAATCAGTAACCATAATTATAACGTCAAAGTCAAATACATAAGTGCTTTAGACTATATAGGAAATTCTATGCCACCCAGAGCCCATGGGTTAGTACTGTGCATGGAGCTGGCACTCAGTGCCTTTTGAATAAAGAAATTTAAAAACCACGAGATGAGACAGCATTGTATGTGCCCCATTATGGCTGAATTCTATTGCCCAATATTTTGAAGTAACTGTCAGGACCACAGAGCAGAGTAAAGAGGAAGCAGGCCATCAGGATGAGCAATTGAAAGGAATAGGACATAATCATTCATGAAATTTCCAAGCATTAAGAAATCAATTGAAAAAATAGATGCAATAAAGCCTCTGCTAATAATAATGACTCGAGAGAGGAAGACAGACCACCAAGCTGATGGCATCATTAGCAGCTGCATGAATAAGCAGATATTACCTCACTATCTAAATGAGCCACTAGGTCTGCCATACCACGTACCGCACACAGCTGCAGAAAGAAAAGCAATTCCTCCACAAACAATTCATTTTACAGCTTCAGTAAGAACTCATTGAATGGGGTATAACAGAGGCCTAGAAGAAAAGGAGCACTAGGGGGAAAGGACATCTATAAAGTCCATGGGAGCACAGGAAGCCCTCAGTGATACTGGCACATAGTCCACTGAGCCCTGTGAGCCAGCTCATAAATCTGCAAATGTAGGAAGCTCTCAATCAATTAACAGAAATAATCAACAAAGCCACAATAATGTTACTGCTTATTGAGTCAATTGGCAAAATAAAAACAAGGCAGGATGACTCTCTAGGAAGGGGTAAAGGGAATGGATACATTGGGAAATACAGGTGATATCAAAATGAAAAATGTCAATAAATATTTTTCTTAAAAAAAAAAAGCAAGGCAGAATAGAATGAAAAAAAAAATAGTGGAACCTCCCAAATGACTCAAGTTACCAATCCTCTAATAAACAGTTATAGTGGGTCAGGAATGGTGCTAAGCTCTGGGGATATTTTTTTTTAAAAGGCAAAAAATAGTCCTGGCCTTGAAGAACTAATATTTCAAAGAAATAGTAATAGATTTTTTAAAACAAAATGTCCTTCTTAGCTTTTTTGTGCTTTTTTCCTCCTTTACTTTTCTTTTTTTTTTTGGAGACTGGGTCTCCCTATCTTATGCAGTGATGCTGTGACTGATCAGCTAAAGAGATATAACCTGCTCCATTTCCAACACGTATCAGTTTATCCATGTTTGGGCAGCCTGGTGGCCATTCCTGTTTCCAGGTGACATCAGATTAGTAGACTTAATGCAGACTCCAGATCATCTTTAGCCCATGACAACTCAGAACTTCTGTACTCAAGCTATCAACCAGCCTCAGTCTCACCAAAAGTACGGATTGCAGCTATATAATACTATACCCACCTTACTATAAACTTTTCACACACACACACACACACACACACACACACACACACACACTTTCTGAAGGTGGCTATATATCATGATTATCTGACCCAAAGATACCAGAAGATAATCGTCTGAAAGGTGCTCTAGGCCACATCCTCAATATGTCTCCGATAGGGGTTTAGAGTCAATTTCAGAGCTTAGAAGATTCTCCTGAAATTAGAATATGGAATATGGAGCTAGATTTGCTCTTGGGAATCATCTAATACAATCTTCTTTATTTTTACAGATGAGGAAACTGAGGCTGGGGAAGTGATTTGGCCAAGAGATCATATAGAAGACAACACTAGTATTCAAACTTGGCCTTCTGATTCCAAATTCCGTGTTCTTTTCTCTCCATCACAACACCTCTTGTATAACCTACACCTGAACAGAAATGTCTCCTCTATCATAGAAGTGTCAAATGAGGCACAAACTAGATTAAAATGTACTTGGCAAATAAAACTATAGCAAGAATAGCTAATGTTAATATGTGATTTTTAAATCAGCATGTGCACATAGGGATCCTTACATGCAGTTTAGTAGCTCCCTATTCTATTTGAGTTTGATACTCTTCTTTACAGCATACCCAATAAGTTGTCATCCAGCTTTTTTGGAGATGTCCAATAAGAGGAATCTCCTACCATGAATGGAAAATCATGGATGATGTATTTATCAAAATAGGGCAACTAAGATGACATGAGAATCTATCTATTGATTGATCAAATGATCAATCTATCAATTGATCTATCTGTCCTTGTTTCTTTTTTTCTATAAGATCTTTAAGAGACTGAGATTTGGATAAATAAAAGCAATCTTCAATGAAAACAAACAAAAAACTACAACAAGTTTTCTGAGACAATTTTTCCAGCAGACTACAAGTTCCTAAAACTGCATGAGAAGTATGTGAATACAACATTCAGTGCAATTCAGCACTGATTAAGCAGTGGTCACTGCACAAAGCCCTGGAAATACACAGAGAAAAAATAAAACAGCTTCTGCTCTCAAGAAACTCCCTTTTTATTGAAAGTCCTAACATGTGCAAAAGGTCATTCAGAGAAGGAAAGACTCAATCAACCAATAAGCATTTATTAAATGACTATTACATGTGTATTAGGAACCGGAGAGACAAGAAAAAAAAAGGAAACAGTGTTGCTCTTATTCAATCAGGGGGAACAAAATGTAATGGGATATTATCATTCTGTAAGAAATAAGGAAAAATAAGGTTGGAGAGGGTGAGAAAAAATAGGGCTGGAGAGTTGGCTGCAGTCACTTGGCCAAAATCAAACAACCAGAAATGATAGAGAAGAGACTGTAATTCAAGCCCCCTGATGCCAAGGGAAAGCTCCAATGTGTTTGCTAGATCCTCTGTGAAGGATTTAGAGAAAACTCAGATGAGAATCCCATAGGATGAAAAGCTATAGATTGCTTCGATGTGCAATGCCAGTAAAACAATTGATCCAAGTATCAGAAAGTTGCCATAAGGTATCCTCCCCTCCCTCTCCCTCTCTCTCTCTCTCTCTCTTTCCCTCCTTCCCTCTCTCCTTTTTTCCCTCCCTCCTTACATATCTGTCTCTGTCTCTCTGTCTCTGTCTCTCTGTCTCTATCTCTCTCTCTCAGCAAAATGGGATTAAGTGACTTCCCCAGCATCACACACTAGTAAATATTAAATGTCTAAGGATGGATTTGAACTCAGATCTTTCTCACTTCAGAACCAGCGCTCTGTGCCATCTAGCTGCCCGTCCTCTTTTCTCTTCTACCCACCCTAGTTACAGACTCTTCCTTATGGAAAAGAATTGAGCATGATCCCAAGGGGAATGCAAAAAGCAATAGTAAGGATGAGCTTGTTCTCATAGACATCAATGGATCCCAAAGCAGCCCATAAAAGTATCTGGGTTGCCTATGGCACTAGGACTCAGAATAGTGAACATCTGCATATAGGGATAGTGCAGGTAAAAGACTTCCTATTTAATAAGATCAAAGCAATAGCTCTTCTTTGGTTTTGTAAAGCTCTTAACGGATCTTTGGCAAGTCACAATTTGGGGGGTATTCAGTTTCTTTCTTGTCAAACAAGGGAAATGGACTAGGAATCTATCTAAAAGTGACATGGACTGCTCATGATGTAATGAGTTTCCCATCACTATATGTCTTCAAGAAAATGCTGATTGACTGCTTGTCAAGTATATATATATATATATATATATATATATATATATATATATATATATATATATATATTTTTTTTTTTTTTTTCAAGTTAGATAAGGTTATGTTTGCTTTCTTGGCTATCCTAGCACACAGTTAATTCATATTGAGCTTACATTCCACTCAGATCCCCCTGATCTTCTTCACCCATAATGTCCAGCTCTTTCTTCCCCATCCTATACTGGTGATTTATTTTTAATCCACATGTAGGAATTTGAATTGTCTTAATTAAATTTTCTCTTATAAAGGAATTCCCCCAACATATTTGTTTAGTGACACTCTCTTAATATCAGAATGAGGGCATGGAAAAACCATAGTTCCCCAGAGCCTGGTACACATGAATTGTTTTAGGTGATTGTTCTAAAAAGTTCTCCATATAGTATGGGAAAAGCACCTTCCTCACAACAACCCTGCAAAGTAGGTAGGGCAAGCGCAGTCATCCTCATTGTAAAGACAAAAAATTGGGGATTGGGGATGGGGAGAGAAGAGGGGACAGCACAGAAGAATTTAAGTGACTTGCCCATTGTCCCAACACTAGCAAGTGTTGATTTGAAGACAGTAGTCCTGGGCCTAAGACCACTGCAGTTTCTATAATCTTTTTGGAACTATTTCCCAATCAATAAGAGAAGGAGGACAACCCCTGAAACTTTCATGGTTTCTTAGAATCTAAAACAAGATAAGGAATATTAAAGACCTTTGATGTGTTATACTAATGTAATACATTATTATTAATGTGACTATTAACAAAAAGAAGCTTCTTCAATTAGCATTCCCCAGGCAGATTCTTCTCTTCTTCCTAATTCCCCCCAAAAAGGGAACAGGGGACCAACTAGACAGCACACTATCATTCATGTTTATCATGTTTCCCTGTGAGTTTTGTGTAGAATGAATGATTTCTTGCGAGTGAGAATGTAGCTGATAAGCCTGACACCAGGGACAATCTATCATCTTTGCTATTCAGTTGGCTTGGCATTCTCACCATAAGGCAAGAGGGGCTTGAGAAATGGTCCTATTTCTGAGTTTAGAAATAGACAAATAAACCATTCTTTCCAAAAGATCTGATTTAAATAAATTGTGACTGCATTCAAGGTATACTTAAGAGAATGCTCCCTCAAGGAGCATGTTGTGAAGTCCACTCAAGGAGCTGGCTCTCCTGAATTCACATTCACAGCCAAGGGTTTCCAAACTTTTTGATGTCATAGAATCTTAAGTCTCCATTATTAGCTAGCAAAACCTTGAATTATGTGCATATATACACATATATGTGTGTTTATTTTATATTTATGTGTGTGTGATATGTATGTAAAACAGAGACAGAGAGGAGAGACCTGATAAGGGAACACAGCACAATGGAAAGGGAACTAGACTGAGAGTTAGGAAGAGTTGGATTCAAGTCCTACCATAGACATATACAAGGTATGTAATCCTGGGAAAGTATTTAACCTTTCAGTGTCCCAAGAAACGAATCAAAGACTGTAAAGGAAAAATCCTCCCTTCCTCCCTCTTTTCCATCCTTACACCTACCTCTCTCCTTGCCTTTCTCCCTTCCTCCCATCCTCCCATTTTCTCTTCCTTCTTCCTTTCCTTCTTTCCTTCCTTCCTTCCCTCCTTCCTTTCTTCTTTCCTTCCTTCCCTCCTTCCTTCTTTCCTTCCTTCCCTCCTTCCTTTTTTCTTTCCTTCCTTCCTTTTCTTTCTTCTTCTTTTGCTTTTCCTCTTTCTTCTTATCTGCTCTTCCTCCCTCTCTCTTCCTCTTTTGTTTTCTCTCTCTCTCCCTCACTCCCTCTTGCTTTCTCATTCTCTTCTTTCCTCCCTACCTCTCTCTCACTCTCCCCTTCTCCTTCTCTTCTTATTTCCCTCTCTCTATTCCTTTTCCCCACTCTCCCTATTCTTCTCCTTTTCCATCTTTCTTTACTCTGTTCCCTTGACTACCTGGCAGAAGTGCTAGTGGACTTTGGAAGAAAAGTGATATAATGGAGACCCTTTATCCAGATATTGTCAAGCCCAAAAGAAATGAACATAATCATGGCCTGCTTTAAAACAATGTTAAGATATAAGAATCTGAATCAATTCCCCCTCTTCCTAAAAGAAAAATCAAAAGGAAGTTCTTGAGTAGGACTCTTTTAAAGTGAACTCCTCTTGTGTGCTTTAAATATTATTCCAGTGGGAAATATAGAAAAGTATAATGCTAATTGATATTTCTATAGCACTTTAAGACATGAAAAACCCTTTACATGCATCACCTCACTTGTGTTTCATAACAACTCTAGAAAGTAAATGCTATAAACATTTTAATACCCATTTTACACTTGAAGAAAATGAAATAAAGTGCTCAGCGTCATCCATCTAGTTCATATCTGAGGCAGCATTCAAACCCAGTTGTCCCTGATCTCAAATCTCTTGTTTTATCTGTTCCATTATGCTGCCCTTCTAGAAATCACTAGGAATCAGGACAGTATAGAATTCTAGTGTTAGTTTTGACACTAACTAATGTGTTTTTGGAAAAATTATTTCAACTGTCTGAACTTAGTATTTTTATCCATAAGATGCAAATAATCTATCCAATTAAGTTGGGGTGTGGACTCAATGAAAGTATCTCTGGAAGCAACTTTTAAACTTTTAAAGTTATAAAGTACTATAAAATTGGAGAGCTTGTCATCTCAGATTTCCAAAAATTCAACTTACATAGGCCTTCTCAGGAACACTTTTGTTATGTAATGTGAAGTGAGTGAAAATCTAATTGTCTTTTTCTCAGACAATTTACAACTCTGCCTTCTCTCTAATCACGAGTCCCCAAAGATACTGGTGACAGAGGAGAGAACAGTGGCCACAAAAAGCCCTGGAAAGATGCCATCCAGAGGAGCAAATGTGGCCCTAGTTAGGGACTGGGCTGGAAATAATGGGAAAAGTGCCAATGAATGAGACTCTTAGGGAGAGGAAGATGAAATCTTACAACGATTGGAGGAAGACAAGGTTATATTTAAAGGTTATGGAGATTAGAACACAATCAGCTAGCTAATTTTGGGACTTCTTTCAGCTCTATTCAAATATGCCCCTATAATTAGGAGATTGAAAAGTAGAGAGACCTGGTCAGTGAGGTTACACACATATGACTTGTATTAAAAATGAGTCTGTATGTATATAGATCTATATCCATATCTATACATATATTATATATAATACACATATATAGAATATATTGTAAACATTAAAGTACCATGTAAATTCTAGTTATTAATTTTAAAAGAAAAAACAAAAAATACATCATCTCTTAAATTATCAACATTAAAGGTTGCTTATTAATATCTTAGATATATGAATAAAATCTCAAATGCCTGCCTCAGTTTTTGACTGTTCTAATTTTAATCCTCATTGTCTGACAAACTTTGAGATAAGCAAAAATCAGAATCCTAGCTATATCATACAGAATTTACATATATTCCAATAGGATTTCTGAGTAAATGCTCTGAACAGTTCAGTTGTTAATACCACAGTGCTTTGTATGTGGTAAGTACTTAATTCTTTTCATTCATTCATTCATTAGATACCTTTTATTAATAATAATAGCAACATCTAGCATTTATATAGCACCATAATCTTCTATAAATATTATCACATTTTTATTCTCACAAAAATCTTGAGAGGTAGATGCTATTATAATCTCAGTTTTATAGATGTAGAAACTGAGGCAAAGGTTAAGTAATTTACCAAAGATCACACAGCTAATAAGTATTTGAAGTAGGATTTGAACTCAGATCTCCCTGAGTACAGGTCCAATATTTGGTATCCACAGTGTCATGTAGCAGTTTACCTTTGTCCAATATTTAATAGTTATGAAGAACTTGTATATTCATTATCATATTTACTCCTCACAACCACCCTGTAAGGCTAAGATGAACATTATTATCCCCATTTTTAAGATAAACTAAGGTTCACAGGAGTTCAATGATTAATCCAAGGGTCACAGAGTTAATAAGCCATGTCCTGAACACTGACTTGAAGTCATAAGATCATAAACTTTCTAACTAGAATCTAATCCACTTCCTCAATCATTACCTATAAAGATACAAGTCCAGAGTCATCCATGATAAACCCTTGCAGATAAGTAAGAAGCACAGCTAGAATTTGAGCCTAAGCCCTCTGAACCAAACACAGTTTTCTTTCTGAGGCACTTTGTTACCTCTTGCTATTACAAAGCTTTATTCCTCTCTCTCAAATATGTATTTTTTTACATATAAATACACATTTCTTTATGAATCATGCTGGGAAAGAGAAACCAGGACAAAAGGGGAAAATAATGACAAAAGAAGAAAAATAGGAAAAAAAAAAGTGAACATGGTTGATTTATATTCAATCTCCATAGCTCTTTTTCTGCATGCAGATGGCATTTTCTATCCAAAGTCTATTGGAATTGCTTTGGATCACTGAACCATTGAGAAGAACCAAGTTTTTAATAGTTGATCATTGCATCTTGCTATTACTGTGTACAATGTATTTCTGGTTCTGCTTGTTTCGCTCAGATTTAGTTCATGTAAATATTTCCAGGCCTTCCTAAAATCAGCTTAATCATCATTTTTATAAAACAATAATATTCCATAGCTTTAATATACCATAGCTTATTCAGCCATTCTCCAATTAATGAGCATCTACTCATTTTCCAATTCTTTGCCACCACAAAAAGAGCTACTACAAACATCTTTGCACATGAGAGTTATTACATAGTTTTTACATACTGCTGATACTATAGTGCACAGAGCAATGGGTCTGAAGTCAGGCAGACTCATCTTCCTGAAGTCAAATCTGGCCTCAGACACTTACTAGCTGTGTGACTCTGAGCAAGTAACTTAACCCCTTAAACTCAATTTCCCCATCTATAAAATGAACTGGAAATGGATTTTTCCCCCAAGAAAACCCCAAATGAGGTCACAAAGAGTTGGAGATGACTGAAACACCTAAACAAAGAAAAACTTAAGAGGACAGTCAAGCTGGTTCCCCAGCCTCAGCTATCTCCAAACAGGTATTGCATTACCACACAGTCCAAATTCAAGGTTTAACAGCTTATTCACTTGTGACTGAGCAGAAGGAACATTTCAGCTTATTATTTTTTATTATTATTAAAGCTTTTTATTTTCAAAACATAGGCATGGATGATTTTCAACATTGTGTTCCAAATTGTTTTCACCCTTCCTTCCCCCCATCCCCTCCTCTCCATAGCAAGTAATACAATACATGTTAAACATGTGCAATTCTTCTATACATATTTCCACAATTAATCATGTTGCACAAGAAAAATCAGATCAAAAAAGGAATGAGAAAGAAAACAAAAATGCAAGCAAACAACAACAAAAAGATGAAATAATAATAATAATATTGTGATCCACACTCAGTTCTCACTAGGTGCAGATGGCTTTCTTCATCACAAGACCATTGGAATTGGCCTGAATCATCTCATTGTTGAAAAGAGCCACATCCATCAGAATTGATCGTCGTATAATCTTGCTGTTGCCCTGTGCAATGATCTCCTGGTTCTACTCACTTCACTTAGCATCAGTTCATGTTAATCTCTCCAGGTCTCTCTGAAATCATCCTGTTCAACTTATTCTAATTCTCAAATAAAAGCTTTTTATCCCAGTCCCAACTCATGTGACATAATAGACTTTTGAAGAACCTTAATGAGCAAACATTTGTGAAGTACCTACTATATGTCGGCATCGTGCTAAGTCTACAAGTGTAGAGGAAGGCTTCTGAGATAGTCTCTGCAGGAAGATATGTGCATTAAGGAGGATCCAGGAGAGTTTCTTAGAAAATAGGATTTTAGCTTAGAACTGAAGTGATCCCAGGAGCTATGAGCTAGAGGTAAGAAAGGACAAAATTCCAGGCCAAATGGAGTGGGAAAAAAGAGTGTCTTGCATGAGAAATATTGAAAAGATGAGTTCTAGCTAAGTACTCTGGATTGCATAACAGAAAGAGGAGAGTAAGAAAATAGAAAGGTGGCTATAAACACAATTTTAAGTGCCTGAAAACAGGAAGCTTAACAAGAACACCTCCTCACCCACGAGCAAAACAGAAAATAATTTGGTCTCTACCAGCATGAAGGCAACTCCAAAATTAGTTCCTTCCTAAGGGAATTGGGTGTGGGGATATTGAAAAATTATAGATTAGACCTTGTTCCATCCCACACAAGGAATAGAAAGTCAGATGATCATTTAGTGATGAAACCAGAAGGCAACAAACATGACTGATGAGTAGAGTGACATGAGTGAGAAGGTGAAGTGAGGCTATTTATTCAAGGACTAGGAATGCAAGTTCAGCTGTGCCTTAAAGCCTAAATTTGCCCATAAGGCCACTAGGTGGCATAATGGATAAGTAGAGAGATTGATGGACTCGGGATCAGGAAGACCTGAATTCAAATCTTTCCCTGACACTTAACTAGCTGTCTATCCCTGATGATAGCACCTGCCTCCTACAAATATTGTGGTGATCAAATGGGATAGTATATATAATAAGCAATAAATAAATGCTAGCTTTCATCATCATCATTACCATTGTCTTCAAAATGTTTATCTACAGGAAGTATCACAAATCTAGGAAGAAAAAATAAACCTCTCATATGACTGGAAGAAAAACTACAGAAGTAACAAGATGTCTTCAGGATTTCAGAACCCAATGCTTACAATATGGCCATAGTTCCCACTGAATTTAGTATATCTCCTTCTCCAGAGAAGTTTTCCTTCCTCGTCGCTGGTATCTTCCAACAGCCCTACCTCTTTCCCACACCACACAGGATGAACATCTAGGGTCTAGCTTAGATTCACTTTTCCCTTTCATTCCCCACACTGAGTCAATCATCACATCCTATTAATACCTAGAGAGTCTGCTCTCTACCTGCTACCATCCTAACCCAGCCCCCTCAATACCTTCTACCTGTGCTGTTAACATAGTCTAGCTTCCCTAATCCATCTCTTCCTCCACCAATCTACCCTTCACTTCATTACCAAACTCAACATTAATGCATCAGTAATTCCTGTAGCTTTGTGTTTTGATGGCTTCCTGTTAGCTTTCAAAATGATTTCAAATCTGGTTCTATAACACAGTTTTATCCAATCATTTTGAGGAGGAAAGGGGTGTCATGGGAAGAGCACGGTCTTGGAGTCCATTAGGAGGATGAGAATCTAAGAACCAGAGAAAAGGGACTTTCCCCAAGATCACAAAATATATTAATGTCAGAGCTAGACCTCAGGCAACTGATCCCTCATCCAGAATTCTCATCATTGAATTGTATTGTGCCCTATAATATAGGCAGTTTAAATAATACTCAAAGATTTCCTAATCTCTCTTCTTCTGAAGTTGTAGATCTATGACTAAAACCTTTCTACTTACAATTATTACTGTACTCAAACACTCTGATGGATTCTGATGGTATTCTCATCAATTTAAGAGCTCATTCCACAGATGCAGATTACCACCTATCCATACCTGCCCATCCTGCAAGACTCTTATCTATTCAGAAGTTTCAGAGGAGACTAGATGATGGGGAGAGAGGTACTATCCACCCACATGCACCCAACATTCTAGAAACACTTCCTTAATTTCTCTTGATATCACAAAGATATTTTTGGATATATAAACTAATTTTCCTTCCTTGCCCTTACTACAAGATCAACCCATCCATTTTTTCCTACAACATCTTTTACTCTTGTTTTCTAAAGTTCCTTGTTGTTTATAGGTTGTAGTCCACTTGCACATACTACAAAAACTTTTCCATTACCCTCTGTGATGGTCATTTTCAGTTCTTCAGAGATTGCTATATTCCATGCTATTATATGACAACTGCACCAAAAGAAAGTTGGAATTAGAAAGATAGACCTTTGTTTCCATGAGAACTTTGGGTCATTAAAAGAGCTTTGCAGTTTCCCAGAGGCAATTGAGCCCAAAAAATCCAGATGGATAGGTTGGACCCAGAAGTGAACAGGAGGAGGAGACCAGACTGGATTGTCATCCATTTTAATCATACAAATTATCCATTTCCTAATGTAGCTTTATTTTGTAACAAAAAGGGTGGTTTCAGTATTACCCTATGAGCATAACTTATATCAAAAGAAAAAGTATCATCATACAAAGGAAAGAATACTGGCTTGGCTCTCTCTCAGAGAACCTAAGTTCAAATCCTCACTCCAGTGTTTCCTCTCTAATTTTGGCCAAATTACTTAATATTCCTGGGCTTCAGTTTACTCCTATATAAAATGAGATGGCTGCCCTAGATGAACTCTGAAATCCTCTGAGCTATAGATCTATGATCCTGTGAGTCTAAAGATTACAAGTTGGCAATAAAGCATATATTTCTGGGCATTTCTCCAAAGCTGAAGCCCATCCTGTTCAAGGGAAGGGAAGCTGTTTTCTGAACATTATCCTATACATGGAAGTTCAACCTTTATGGAAGGGATTATTAACTAGGGCTCTATGAATTTTTAAAAAATATTTTGATAACTTTGTTAACATAATTGGTGTCCATTGTAATCCTATATATTTTATGCATTTGAACATTCTTATGAGAAGAGGTCCATAGACTTTCCTAGTGCATGGCAAGGTTAAGAGCAACTGCTCCTTGGACCAAAATCCACGATAATGTCTCAACAGAGGAGAGGAGCTATACTAGGAATCAGGAAAACTGGCTCTTTACTTCCCATCCAGATGCATTGATTCCTTTGGGCTTCTCCATTGTGCCCTGGGACTCTCATCATCCTATGAGACCATCCTAGCTCTATACTCATGCCTTATCATTACCTTCTGCTTCTGATTTATAACACAGGGTTGTTGTGAGCAAGCCATTTGCAAACCTTAAAAGACTATACAAATGTGAATTTATAAGAGAGAACTAAGCAGATTTCAAATCTAATCCTCCCTTCTTTGCCATCTCCACAGTTCAGTTTATATTCCCATCATCTTCCTGTACCACCACCCACTGGAAGCTGGAATCTGCCCTTGGGACCTTGAGTTTTGATAGGTGAGTCTATTTATTACTAAAAGGCTACATCTCAGTCATTTCCAAACCATGCAATCCATGTTTTCTTCCTCCATTGAAATGAAAGCAAATTCACTTGCTTATTTTTTTTAATGCCCAGGACTTAGCACAGCATCAGCATTTGTTTAGCACTTAAGATATGCCAAGTACTGTACAATGATCAGGGCATACAAAGAAAAGCAAACACACATAAAAACACATTCACACAAATCCTCACTAGCCCCTGCTCTCCAAAAGGTCCCAGTCTAATGAAGGAGACAACATGAAAACAACTCTAATATTATATATGACTACCATAAGATTATATGATGATCAATTCTGACGGACGTGACTCTTTCCAACAATGAGATGATTGAAGCCAATTTCAATGATCTTGTGATGGAGACAGCCATCTACACCCAGAGAGAGGACTATGGAACCAAGTGTGAATCACAACATGACATTCTCACTCTTTTTGTTGTTGTTGTTTGCTTGTATTTTGTTTTCTTTCTCACTTTTTTCCTTTTTGATCTGATTTTTCTTGTGCAGCAAGATAACTGTATAAATATGTATACATATATTGGCTCTAATATATATGTTTAACATGTTTAGTGTGTATTTGATTGCTTGTCATCTAGGGAAGAGAGTGGAGAAAGGGGGGGAAATTTGAAACACAAAGTTTTGCAAAGATCAATGTTGAAAAAATATCCATGCAGATGTTTTGAAAATAAAAGGCTTTAATAAAAAAGATCAAGAAGGATTGGGGAAAGCTTCTTGTAGAAGGTTGAGATTATAGCTGAGACATGAAGGGAGAGATGAGAAGGAAAAGAGGTAAATAGCCAGTGAAAATGCACAGTTTGGAGATAGGAAATCAATTTCATGGAAGAGAAGATGGAAGAAAGTAAGGTTTAAAAAGACTGGAAAGACAGGAAAGAGGCAAGTCATAAATGACTTTGACAGTCAAAGAGGATTTTGTAGTTGATCTTGAAAGTAATAGGGAACCATTAGAGTTCATTGAATACAGAGGTGATATGGTTTGGGAAGGCCAGTTTGACAGCTTAGTGGAGGATAGACTGGTGTGAAAAGTCTTGAGGAAGAGTTATCAGAGCTATTATTGTCCTCATTACAGAGGAAGAAACTGAGGCTTGTCCATAGTCACACAGTGTCTGAAGTTGGATTTAAATGTGGATCTTCCTGATTCCAGGCCCAACATTTTATCCACTGGACTAGCAGCTGCCCTGGGCATAGTAGTGTTTCCTTATTTTTCTTTTTGCTGCTGTTCAATATATTTTTCCACCCTTCCTTCTTCTCTCCAGGATATCCTTCATCATCTTGCCTCTAGTCTCCCTCTGTTATAAAGGCACAGCTCACCAACTTTCTCTGGTCCAGTCTGTCTATGGCAACCTGTGAAACTTTTGTCCACTTCCTGATCTAGCTGTTGATGTGTAAAGAGCCTCAGTCAGGACCTCTGGTCCATTCCTTAGCAGTTTGGGGGGAGTTCAGAACCAGAGCAGTAACTGGAAATGTAAAGTATCTATGGGGGAGTGCCAAGAAGCTAACAAACAATGTGGTCTGAGCCAACAAGCCCTCATTGCACTCAACTCTGACAACTGCATTCAAGGCATTTGTACCTATTATCTTAGTATTAACACGCCAGCATTCTCACTGTGGTTTGGCCAGGGAATTTCTGGTCTTAAGTGAGAGATTCCTAATAATGTTTACATCATGCTTTTAAAGTCAGACAAAGTATCTTACATCTATAACCTCATGTGAGCCTCTCAAGAGTCCTGTGTGGTCAACACAAGGGGTATTTTATAGATAACTAATAACATTAAGTCACATTAATATAGCATTTCTGGGTTTGCAAAGGGCTTAACATCAATTATCCCATTTGATGCTCCCCACAGCACTGTAATCAATAGTATTATTATCCCCATTTTACAGAGGAAAAGACTAATGCCAGGAAAGAGCTAGGTAGTGTCAGAGGGTGGGGCTCAAACTTAGGTCTTCCCAATCCCAAGTTCAGCATTCTATTCACAACATCACACCACCTCTCACAAAACATTCTGCATTAATTTTTATCAACACTGAAAAGAATTATGAATCCTATTTCAAGATCTGGTTTTGAAGATCTCCATATGAAAGGCAGCCATTTATATAAATCAACATTTATTAAGTGCCTACTATGTGCCAGGTAATGTTTTAATTTCTGGGGATACAGAAAGAGGCAAAAAAAGAAAGTCTCTGCCTTCAAAGAGCTCATAATTCAGTGGGGGAGACAACAAGCAAACAACTGTGTACAAATAAGCCATATACAGGAAAAATAAGAAATAATTAATAGGTGGGAGATACTAGAATAAAGAGGGTTTGGAAATGACTTCCTGTTAAAAAAAAGTGGATTTTAGTTGCACCTTCAAGGAATTCAAAGAAATCAGCAGGCAGAGATGATGGAGCTAGCCAATGTCCAAAGCCAAGAAATGACTGGCTTGTTCCTGTAACAGCCAGAAGGCCAGTGTCACTAGATCAGAGAGTATGTGGTGAAGAATAAGGCAGAGGATTAGAAAGATAGGAAGGGGCTAGGTTATAAAGGGCTTTGAATGTCAGATGATTTTGTAGGTGATAGGGAGCCACTGAAGTTTATGGAGGAAGGGGCATAAAGGTGAAATTAACTAGTCTTGGAAATTGATTGAATGGGGGGGAGTGAGAGAGAGTGAGGAGGCAAGGATATCTTAGTATGTGGGTTGAAATTCTGAGGGACTAGAACTATGCTGTTGCCCTTACAATAATACAGTAGAAAAGGATAGGAAAAAATTTTAGGGAGAAAGATAATGAATTGTCCATGGAAAAAATAATAGATTTGGAATCCTTCAATTCTAGTTCAGTTGCTTTCTCAGTTGTGCAACCTTGGGCAGATAAACCATATGGACCCTAATTTCCTCATTGGAAAAATAGTGAGCTAGACTGGATGACTTAATGCCTCCTTTAGCTCCAAAGCTACAGTTCTGTAAATTTTCCCAAAAGTTGATCATAGCCAAAGTCTTGCTGTCAAGAATAAATGTATAGAACAGAGATACCCTCATTAATACTCTAAGAATGAGTTTTTTGGCTACCTGAATTTTTAGTTAACAGATACATAATATTCTCTCCCCTCAAAAAAAGCTTTTATTGAAAACTTTCCTAAAGCATATTACTCCATCCACTTGCTTTAGTAAGCATGAGTAAACATTCCTTCATAAAAGGTCAATGGAAATTCTTTTTGTACTTGTATCCCCAGCATCAAGCACCAGGCCTATACATAGCAGGTGCTTAATAAATGCTTGACAGTTGATTGATTGACCTTTCTTTGATGATTCAGGATCTTTCAAAGAGTACCTCTAAGTTACCGCTTTGGATATGGCTTTCTTAATTGATTCCCTAAAATTTAGCTTCTGTTCTCATCTACCTCTTTCTCATCCTAGCTGATATAAGAAAAGATTCTGATTAATTGAACATGCTAGCTAATCAGGTTCCAGTTAAGAGAGGCTTTGGTGAATAGAGAGCATGAAGCATCCTCAGAAAGGCCTGAAGCAGAGCAGAGTCAAGGCAGGAAACATTACGAAATACAGTATCCACCCAGATGAACCCAACTCTGGTGGAAAGTCCAGTGTCACACAGGAGACAGGTGATGTATTTTTATCTTATGGCCTGGTGTTTGTGCAGACACATTAAATCATAAAAATTCAAGAAAACACACCTCGCCCCTAAAACCACACAGTGTGTATTTTAGGGAATGAGTGCCCTTTTTCTAAGAAAATGCTTGATTTGCAGGAAGTTGCAAAGTGGCAGGTGTGTCCTCATGATCCACCAAAGAAACAAAACAGACACACTACTTGGCAAACCTGTTTCTCTCAGATAAACAGCTGTCTGCTGAACTAAAGGGAAAGGAGAAGGGGGGGGGGAATCAAGGAACTTTTCCTGGGGTGTAAACAGCTGCTTTGTTAGTAGGATACAAGCCAAAGAGGGAGAAGATAGAATTGGGGTAGTATCTTTTGCTGGAACCTCATTCGGGTCAAACCCTCTAAGTATAAGTGCCCCACAGGGCTCTGTCCTGAATCCTCTCTCCCCTTCCCTCTATATTACTTCATTTGATGATCTCATCAACTCTCATGGATTTAATTATCATTACTATGAAGATGATTCTCAAATTTATCTACCGTGCCCTCATCTCTCCACTGACTTGTAGTATCCCATCTCCAGATGCCTTCCAAACATTCCAAACTGGAGATCTACCAACTTTCTTAAACCCCAAACTGAACTTATCTTCCCCGTAAAAACTTCCAAACTTGCTTATTACCATTGAGGGAATCATCAGCCTTTCTGTCTGTCAAGCTTTTGTAATGAAAATACATTCTTCACCTTATACTCTCTCTCACTCCCTATATCCAATCTGTCACCAAAATCTATGGGTTTTACCTTTGTAATATGTTTTGAATATACTTTTTTCTTTTCTAATATTGCCAGCACTCTGATGGAGGTTCTCATTTCCTTGTACCTGTACTATTGCAATAGCCTATTGGTTAGTCTAGCCGCCTCAAGTCTCTCCCCACTCCAATCCAACTTCCTTTTAATCAACAAAATGATTTTCCTAAAGTACAGGTTAAACCATGTCACCTGTCCCTTCCTCAATGGCCTCCTCTCATCTCCAAAGTCAAATACAAAATATGGAGTTTGGTATTCAAAGCACCTTTCCCATCTTTCCAGGCTTCTTAAACCTTGTTCTCTGCCATGATCTCTTCAGTCTCCTGACATTGGTCTCCTGCTATTCCACAAACAAGAATCTTCATCTCTCACTCTGGCCAATTTTTTTCCTAGCTGTCCACCATACACATTATTCTATTACCTCATCTGCACTTTCTACTTCCCCTTGTCTTTTTTTAAGTGTCGACTAAAATCAAATCTAGAAGAAGATTCCCAACTGCTCTTAATTCTAGTGCCTTCCCTCTGTTAATTACTTACTATTTATCCTGCAAAGAGTTTATTTGTACATGTTTGCTTGTTGACTTTCCTATTAGATCATAAGCTCCTCGGGAGCAAGGGACTGAGGAAAAGAATCTCTAGTATATTAAGGAGAGGTATCTCTTTCTTTATATGTTTCACACCCACTCCCACCCCAGGAGATGTTTGAACTCTAGGGGAAAGTATAGATAATTTTTTAAATCTTATGATTTTGAGGAAAGGGACACAGGAAGGCTTGGGCCTGTTGGGAACTCAGTGGCACCTCAAACTTTCTCATTGGAAGGATGTCAATTATTTCCTTTTTTCTGAAATAAAAGGATTATCATTGGGGAGAAGGGTGTTGTCCTACATACTTAGAATTTCCTCCCTCCTCATCTTTCAGTCTCTGAGAATCCTTTGGCTTGTTCAAAGTTCAGCTCTAGAGCTCTCTCCCATAGAAGGCCAGCTTCCTACCAGCTATCAGTATTCAGTATGTACATAGTAGGCACTTAACAAATACTTCTTGAACTGAATTTTACCTGATCAACTATTGAATTCAGATATCACATTTTTGAAACTTCTAAAAGAACAGTTTTTTTTCTAAGGCGGATAATGTTTTTAAAACTTCATAAAAAGAAATGTGCTCAGGAAAAGAAGGGAGTAGTACTGTGAGAAGAAAGGAAAAACAGAAAGAAGACTGAATAAGGGAGGAAAACAGAAGAAAGGGACAGGGCAGAGTGATGGAGGTAGGAGGCATAGAGATAGTTGGACAGACGAAAGATGGCAAGAAGAATTGAAAAATGGGCCGTGTTGTAGAGCCCTCATACAAAGCATGAAGGGTTTGAGGTTGCCTTCAAAGATCTCTATACCTAACCCCTCCCTACCTTTGCAATCTTCTCCAACATTAATCCCCAATAAGATAATCTTCCATCCAGGGACACTGGCCTCTTGGCTGTCCCATAAACAAGACTCTCCATCTCTCATCCCTGGGCATTTTTTGGCTGTCCCCCATGGCTGGAATTCTCTCCTTTTTCTCTGCTGATTATCATTATTGGCTCCCCTAAGTCCCAACTAAAATACTGGAAACCTTCCCTACCTCTTCTGAATTCTAGTGCCTGCCCTCTTGTAATTTATTCTATGAGCAGCTAGATTGTCACGTGGATTAAGCACCAGGCTAGGAGTCAGGAAGACCTAAGTTCAAATTCAACCTCAGACACTTATTAGTCATGTGACCCTGGGCAAGGCCCTTCACCTTATTTGCCTCTGTTCCCCATCTGTAAGATGAGCTGAAGAAGGAAATGCCAGACCATTCTGATATGTTTGCAGAGAAATCCCCAAATGGGGTTACAAAGAGTTGGACATGACTAAAATAACAACAAAATGTATCCTGTACATAGCTGACTGCACATATTTGTTTGCTTGTTGCCTTCTCCATTAGATTGTAAAGTCCCTGAAAGAAGGAATTGTCTTTTGTCTCTTTTTATATCACTAATGCTTAGCATAGTAATGGCACCCAGGAGACATTTAATAAATGTTTATTAACTAATTGTGAAAATCCAATGAAATAATACATGTAAATATTGTCATCAGGACTCTCTCTGGAATGGAATACCAATCTTAGACACACAAACCCTACTAGTATCCCAATCATTCCTAGCACTGAAGGAGGACAGCTGCCCTTTATCTACACATGTCACACTAGTCTACTGAACCCAACTCTTGAACACATCCCAATCCTTGAGGGTCCTCAGATCAAAAACAACTTCTTTCCAGGGACCTCAGAATCAATTATTGTGAGAGCTGTCAGGATAACAGGGCCTGGATGTGGAGAATAAACATCGCCAGTGGCCATATCCCTCCACAGGTCCTAGTGCCTGTCTGCCTTCTGGGAGGTGTGGGGACAATGAGGATCAGAACCACCAATCAGCAACTGCAGAGTAATCGCCATGGGTCAGAATAAGCAATTGGCACGCACAAAGGAATTGTATAGGCTCAGAATAACGAATCAGCAATTGCAAAGCAATATGAAGGGACATTTTTTTTGAAAGATGTCCAAAGGTAAAACATGGCACTTTTAAATTCTATTCAAAAGAACTTTTCTAAAAGCCCTGAGCTAAACATCAGTGATTCAGAGATGAAAAGGACTGTCCCTCTCCTTTAGAAGTTCATGAGCTTTTAAAAGGGTGGAGGGAATAATATACACAAAATTGTCCTTATCATTATTATTAGCACAGTCTGACATGGAATAAGTAAATGCTTAATAAATGTATGCCTGCTGATAGATTTATTGAATATTGGTTAGTGACAATCATTATATCTATATAATGTGGAAGTGAAGAAATAGGAAGCACAAATATTGTTGTTACAGAGTCTAAGGGCCTTATCTACCCACAGTACTCCACTGGTGTCTCAGGATTCACGGGGGTGGAGAATCTCTTTTCCCCAAACTTCAGTCTCTTTTAGCAACAACATGACACCTTTTATATACTAACAGAGCAAATGAGTTCGATTGTGATGACATTTTAAAATGATTACTAATAGTTCCCCTGTAGTCTTACAACTGAAAGGGCTATTCCCAGCCCATAGCTTATCCTTCAGATACAACCCGCATCCTTTCCAGGAAATATTTTTATTGTTGCCATAGAATCTTTGAGTTCAGCCATCACCTGTCTCCTTCCTCTACCTTAGGATAAGAAAGAATACGGAAAACCCGTTAACCCAGCCTGCTGCAAGCTCTGACACAGAATAAAGCTAAAGGGAAGGAGGCCAGGCCAGATTAGCTTCTCCCTTCGATCCTCATTGCCCACCCCAATGAGATGCTCTGTGGTCCACCCTTATCCAGAAGATAAAAGGCCACAAATAAGGGCTTAAGTAAAGGAGGTGCACATCCAAGTGCAAAGTAAAGCTTTGCTTAAAAACTTGTAGTATTATGCCTAGTCAGACCTTTTTCTTCTGTTACTTCAGCTTTTCTATTTAAGCACAGGGATAAAAGGCATGGGGAATGATATGGTTTAATTGACCTGGGGAACTTCTCAATAAGGAAATCCTCTGTGCCAGCTTAGGAAAAGTTTAATAAAATTTCTATGGCATTAAGATCTGAAGATGCTTGTCCAGGGTCACAAAATTAGTAGGTGTCAAAGGTCAGGAAGATGGAAAACAGGAAAGGACTCTAGAGTGACAAAGGAAAGCTCCCTGACTTCTATGATTCTACCCCAAGAAGTCCCTGTTCCAGGACCCAGGAGCCACCTTGTTATATAGGGTTAATATGCCTGATGTTTAATTGGGGCAGGGGAGCAACAGAGGGCAATAATTAGGATCTCCCAAGCATCAGGGGCAGGCATAGTTGTTAATTCTCAGTTTCTTTCTAGGAAGCATGCTAAGTCTGCAGTTAGGAAGAATCACTTAACCATTATCTGCCTCAGTTTCCTCAACTGTAAAATGAACATAATACTCTCCCTCACTTGTAATAAGGATGAAATGAATGAGATAGAATACATTAGGCACTTGTTTCCTTCTTTTTTCCCCTCCTAATATGATCTTTTATTTACCTGGCTTATTAACCATTCCTGGATGGCAGGAACTGATTTTTTTTTGGCAAGGATTGTCTTGGCAACCACAAAATCCAGTATATAGAGCTAGAAGAGACTGGCAAGGCCATCTAGGCAAAATCCCACATTTAGTTGGGTTTGCGGTTTTCCCCAAAACTGGGTCTCTCTTGATCCAGCAGGTGCTCATAGGCAGATCACATGACTGATCAGAGGTTGTGACCTGTTCCATATTTCTAACTACACTAGTTTACTTCCCCCTCAGACATTTGGTGGTCTTGTGCCTTGTGGATATTATCACATTTGTGCCAGACTGGATTTACTTTATTGCTGTTATTGCTCCGAACATTCCCATCAGCACTCAAGCAAACACTATGATCTCTAAAAGCAAGGTCTTTTTCCCACTTCATCACTTTTCTAAAATAGTTTATTAGACAAATGCCCTGTATGAATTGCTAAACCATCCAATTAAGATCAGTTTTCTGGGGGGAGAGGCCAAAGGAATGATTTGTAGACTTCCACCTATGGAAGTGCATTTCACAAAATAGTTATGAAAATGATTGCTGGAGTTACAAGGTGACATAACCCAATTAGAACCAGTTATAGTTAATAAAAGTATGAGATGGGGGCATGGGCACACAGTATTACACATCTCCATTAATAGATTCTAAATAAATTTAACAACCCCCTCTGGGACAACTTTCCCAATCTGTACTTGCATTTTCAGTCTATAGGAAGGTGATTGACTATTCTCATATTCTAAAAGTAACTCTACAGGATTTCACTTCTAACACTATAGCTCATGAGCCCTGATTAGTGTGCTTCCCAGTAATAATCAGCCAATAGACTTAATTAGCTTTTAGCAAAAGCATTTACTCAAACGACAATGGTAAGAACTGTGAGTACATTTCCCTCAAAAACTTGAGATACACTGTCCCACAAATTAAAAGAGTAGGCTCAAATCTAAAGATTTTATAATAGTAACAAGGCACACATTTAAGATATATGTGAGGCAAAGAGTAAGGCATGACACCTGGCGTTTCATTGCCTGAAAGGTCTTTTTTCAGTCTATAACTAGCATTCAAGGAGTCATGCTCCTCCAAGCTGATTCTTCCCTCCAAAAACTGTCGTTAAACATCCATCTGTCCTTGGTGCATCTTTCTGCTTCCAGCTGGATGTACCATCTGCTGCCACTGGTTAAATCTCTCCAACGACATGGTCAGTGGGGCAGGAGGGGAGGAGTATAACATTCCTTCTGTGTTCAGCTGCCTGCATGAACCCACACATATATACACCAGCAGGCATACAAGGTTCCTTCACTCCCATCGCTGCCCTCTGGGTCAGGTCCTAGTGACTGCCTCAACAACTCACAAACTTATGACTTTCTGAAGTCAAGAACTTCTATGCATGGATCCATTATGATGGAACTGATGAAGTACTTAAATTCTCTGGCTATCATTCTCCAATTGATAAATGGTCAAAGGATATGAACAGACAATTTTCAGATGATGAAATTGAAACTATTTCCACTCATATGAAAGTGTTCCAAATCACTACTGATCAGAGAAATGTAAATTAAGACAACTCTGAGATACCACTACACACCTGTTAGATTGGCTAAGATGACAGGAACAAATAATGATGAATGTTGGAGGGGATGTGAGAAAACTGGAACACTGATGCATTGTTGGTGGAGTTGTGAAAGAATCCGGCCATTCTGGAGAGCAATCTGGAATTATGCCCAAAAAGTTATCAAACTGTGCATACCCTTTGACCCAGCCATATTACTACTGGGCTTATATCCCAAGGAAATACTAAAGAAGGGAAAGGGACCTGTGTGTGCCAAAATGTTTGTGGCAGCCCTTTTTGTAGTGGCTAGAAACTGGAAAATGAATGGATGCCCATCAATTGGAGAATGGTTGGGTAAATTATGGTATATGAATGCTATGGAATATTATTGTTCTGTAAGAAATGACCAACAGCTTGAATGCAGAGAGGCTTGGAGAGACTTACATCAACTGATGTTGAGTGAAATGAGCAGACCTAGGAGATCATTATACACTTCAACAATGATACTGTACGAGGATTAATTCTGATGGAAGTGGAAATCTTCAACATAGAGAAGATCTGATTCAGTTCCAATTGATCAATGATGGACAGAATCAGCTACACCCAGAGAAGGAACACTGGGAAATGAGTGTAAACTGTTAGCATTTTTTTTGCTTTTCTCCCCAGGTTATTTTTACCTTCCGAATCCAATTCTTCCTTTGCAACAACAACAACAACAACAACAACAACAACAACAAAATTCGGTTCTGCACATACATATTGCATCTAGGATATACTATAACATATTTAATATGTATGGGAATGCCTGCCATCTAAGGGAGGGGGTGGAGGGAAGGAGGGGAAAAATTCGGAACAAAAGGAGTACAAGGGATAATGTTGTAAAAAATTACCTATACATATGTACTATTAAAAATGTTTTAATTATAAAATTAAAAAAAGAAAAGAAATTCTCTGGCTATTTAGGACCTGGTTGGATTTTTGGTTAGCCAATCAAAGGAAGTTCAGCTCTTAAATCGATTAAATACCCATCTTGTCTACACATTTAAAACTTCATCATGTAACGGAATAGGGAATGGGGAGAAATCACACTGCTCATGCACATGCTTGTAGAATGTGTTGAAATGTTTGTTGGAAAAGAGCAAGTTATAAAACACACAAGTACAAAGTAACAGCAAGTTTCTGCCTTCGTTGGTTCTGGACTGCGGTCTTCTGTAGGCATTTTCCTTTAGTCTATGAAGGAGAGAAAAGCCCAGCTCTGAGTGCTGCTCAGCAGCCTTCTTGATTTCACTTCTCCTGATATACATATCATCTGTTTCGTCTGAATAGAGAAAAACTCCATCATTAACCCTTCTGTATTATTGTTGTTGTTTATTTGTTTGTCCTTTGTTCTTGAAGAGGACCATAATGTCAGGGAGGTGATACCATAACATACAAGACAATTGGATTTCAATAAGGGAGGGCTGTGCAAGGTCACCTCCCTCACTTTCTCCTCCACAGTAAATGCTTTTGCTAAAAGCTATCTAAGTCTATTGGCTGATTATTAATGGGAAGGACACTAACCAGGGCTCATGAGTTACAGTGTTGGAAGCGAAGGAGAAGGGACCGATGGCCAGATATAGATCAGGATGACAGGTGATGGCCGTAGATGTGGTAGGAGACCTTGATGTTTGCAAGCTAAAGTCTTTACTAGGTATCAATTTGACTGAGGGTGCTGTTGTAGCTATCCATGATGGCAGGACTTTCTACAACTATTTCTCCTTTAACAACAATATTTCTCTTTTTTAAACAATAATAATCATAGCAACAGCTAAAACAACTAGGCAGCATAGCATCAGGGATTGGTTTCTCTGGGTGAGAAGATCTGGGTTCCAACCCTGCCCCTGACACATTCTGGCTATGTCACCCTATGTCTACCTCTCAGAATCCCGAGGCCTCTCTCTAAAACTACAAAGTTCAAAATTTTTAACATTAATAGAAGGAATTTCTTCCATGAGATTTCCCTATGCCAATGAAATCTGACTCTAGACCCCAAACAATAACTTATGCTATATAGTTTTCAGATTTACAAAGCATTTTAGAGACATTATTTATTTCACTTGAATCTCATATAATCTCAGAAGCTAGATGCTATTGTTATCCTCATTTTATTGATAAGAGAATTAATGTTAGAGAAGTCAAATGATTTACTCTGTACCCCACAGTTAGTTAATATCACAGACAGGATTTGAACTCAGATCTGCCATCGAGTATAGCACTCCATTCACCACACCACACTGTGTCAAGTCAAAATTCAAAGGCATATGACAGAAGGAGTTGCAATTAACTTGGGAGCATCTTGCCCAAAAGAAAAAGAAAGTGTCTCACTGAGGGGAAAAGGTAAAAACTAAAAAAGCAAAACAAAACAAAAATACCAGAAATGGTTAATAGTCTAGAACTAAAATAAATCACAGCAGCACCACCAGTGTGAGGTAGAATACCTGTGAAGGCTTCATGGAGGAGGTAGGATTTGGCAGACCTCTGAAGGATGAATAGAACATAAGGGTTCTTAGTGTGTGTGTGTGTGTGTGTGTGTGTGTGTGTGTGTGTGTGTGTGTATTGGATTGATCCCTTTGGAAGTCTGACGAACACTATGGATCTCTACATGTTATTGCTAACATTCACAAATAAGGAAAATGCTAAATTCAATTAGAGATGAGTGGAAATAAGGATGGATTTCTTTTTCTCATTCAAGTTCACTGAAACCTTGGCTAAGAACATCTGGTATAGACCCAGAGGAAAGCCGAGGCACATTCGAGGAGTGGGCACATAGATGTCTCTGTAGAAAAACTTAAGAGTATACACAGACAAGGTGATGAAAAACACAAAAGCAGTGAGGAGCCAGAGAGAGTTGGCCATTGCTAAGCAACAGGAAGGAGACAATAGCAATGTTTACAATTAACTTGAGGCATCCTACCCTGAAGGAAAAAGGACATCAGGTTTGGATGAAGAAATTGTGACCTGACCAAGGATTGGGCTACCTTGAAACAATCCAAGCAAGGGAGACTGCAACTCATCCAGCCATCCAAGTGGGGATTAGAGAAAAAGCCCTAAATGCTGAGAGAGAAAGAGCAACAAGAATGTAGCTCTCTGAGGTCACCCATCTGGGAAGGATGAATGGGTACCAAAAGCAAGCTGGCTCTGCACAGAGCCACTGGGACCCTCAGAGGTAAAGTGGATTGGCCCCACTGGAATCGGAGGACTTATGCGACCTTGGAAACTCACTTGACTTTCTGGACCTCAATTTTCTCTTACATGAAATGAGAGATGGACAAGAAGATTTCTAAGGTCCCCTCTATCTCTAGATTTATACTGCTATGATTGATGACACTGTTATGATTTATGGTATTGTTATGCAAAGTATCCAAGTTGGCATCCTGGCATCCAGACTTCTTCTATGACCCTGGCTGAATTTCATGCTTCTCACATATAAAAGGGAATGATGGCATTTGTACAGGGTTGTGAAGAAAGCACTTTATAAACCTAAAAACACTATAGAAATGTGAGCTCATGTTGCCATGGTAACTAGGGAGCTTGATCGTTATAGGGCTGATAATTTGTTGGGGGAGGAACGCCCACAAATTTTCACAGTCCAGGGATAGATAAGTGATCTCACAACCCAGATACAAAGCTATTAAAAAAAACAATAACTCCATAGTTATAGTATAATAAAAGACACCTGGGTTCACCTTAAATAAAAGGACCAATCTTGATCCAGAGAATAAATGATGAAGTGCATGAGTAAAGGAGGAGATGAGTTACAGAACATCACATATACTGTCAGATATGGTCATTTTGTTGATTGGTTTTGCTTAATTTTTCTGCTTTGTTACAAAGGAGGATTCAAAGCAAGGGTGTGGGGTACTGGGGAAAGACTAGAAAATATTGCATAACATTTAAAAACATCAATAATTTCTTCAAAAGAAAAAGAAAGACTCTATGAAGTCTCTTGGGCAATGTGATATATTTTCCTTCATAAGAAATGATGTATGATGAACACCTCCTCACCTTATATAGCTGTCAGGGGTGCTGTTCCACTTCCAACCTGGTCTAAGAGACTGGATGCCACCTTTGAAATTGCCAAAATTGAATGAAGAACTAAACCAGATATGGACAAAGATTGGTCAATAATAACACATCTTGGTCTTGGCCAAAACCAAGGATATAGGGCAACTTCCACTGATCTGACCAAAAAGTTATTCTATTTATTGTATTCTCTTGGTCTTCTTGGTCGAAAAGAATTGAGGGCAATGGAACTGGGGACTTGGATGCTCATATTTTTTTATCATTATTTGTGGCATTGGTGCACACACAAAGGTTCTAAAGCTATATTTCTATATGATGGGAAGCATGCTCTCTTTAATAGAATACTTTGAATAGGGAAGAAATTGGTTCACATCCTGTCTCTGACACCAACTTTTTGATCATGGGTTCTAGTCTATCATGGAAAATAGATTCCTCTATGTCACATGTGACTATAATTTTAAAGTTAGGTCATCCAGTCCAAGAAGTGATATGACTTGCCCCAAAATCACACAAAAACTAAGTAGAAAAACCAGAGTTCATACTTCAGTTTTCTGACTCTAAATCAGCATCTTGCTACTAAACTATATTTTACTAAATTTCCTGCAGCCACACTTTGCCCATCTGTAAAACAGAAAGTAGAATGCCATAATATTATCACCAATATTGTCACAAGGATCAAATGAAATAATACAAAGTGCTCTGCAAACCTAAAAATATATATTTGTCTTTATTGGTTTAACGAGGTTTGGACAGTGAACTTGTTGTGGGAGATCAAAGGACACTCACCCAGAACTTTAATTTGACAATAAATCTATGACAAAATGAAAAAAGGAAAAGTAGTAAAAGGAATGAGGTTGCAGTACTTATTGGAGCTGAGAAGAGAAACTGGAATCTGAGACTAAGTAAGAAAAATTTACCAAGCACTGAAAAAAAGGGCTCCAGTCAAGGAGTAAGAATTTTTAAGTGACAGTCAAAAAGAAACTAAAAGAAAAATAGGCAAAGACAGACAATGACAGATAAGAGATAGGGAGAAAGTTGGGTATGAGAGAAAGAAAAGAACCTTTCTGCAACAATTCAACAATATATTTTTAGATTAACCAAGGTGATACTATAATGTACAGAGCACCAGGTCTAGAGTCGGAAGAATCATCTTTCTGAGTTCAAATCTATCCTCAGATAATTACTGATATGTGATCCTGGGCAAGCCACTTAACCTTGTTTACCTCAATTTCCCTATCTATGAAATGAACCAAAGAAGCAAATAGTAAACTACTCCAGTGTCTTTGCTAAGAATGGGTAAGAATACCCCACATGGGGTGACAAAGAGTCAGAAATAACTGACATGACTAAACAGCACAACAAAATCATTAAAATTTTGTTTAACATAACATGCCCCTATAACCAGAGTAACTTTTAAGCTTCATATGCTTGTGTATAATAAGGAACCCAATCACTCTTTTAGGGATATACAGAGGAAAAGATGGGGCCAAACACAAAGGAAAGAGGGAGAGAAGGAAGAAGGGAGGAAAAGAAAAAAGAAAAAGAGGAGGAAAGGAAGGAAGAAATTTAATTTTTAATATTATTTGTTTATTTTTTTCCAATAAAGAACAGCAAAGGCCATTTCCCATTTCTGGAATGGATGGAGAAATGACTTGCCTAAGACAAAAGAGAAAAACATAAGAGAATTAGAATTCAAAAGTTGATGACCAAAGTTGCTACAGTGTTGAGAATGTTAATGTTGGGCAGCAGAAAGAGAAGTGTCATGAGGAAAGAGAGAAATTAGCAATTAAGCATTCAAAAGCCAAAAGTAGTCATGTGTGAGTGACCTTTCTGAGAATCCAGTTAGGTGCACACAGAGTGACCACAATACCCCTAATAGGATTTAGAATAACAAGAAGTGATGTTTCAGCCACAGGCTATCATTATCTCAACTTAGACTCTCCAAAGACCAAAGGCAAAGATGGCATTCCTCCCCAGCAGAGGCACCTACCTGGTGCAGTGAGGAGAGGCTAGACCTGCCATGGAACCTGGGTCAAGCCCAGGCTCAAATCTCACTCCCTGGAGTGAGTCCTGACTCAGTAGCTATGGGATCCTGGACATCTCCCTTGAGTCTTAGTTTTCTCATCTTTGAGAAGGAGATAATAATATCTTATGTAGTTGTAGCCTCAACGAAGCTAAAGTATGTAAAGCAATTTGCAAATTTTAAAGCATTCTACTTAAAAGTCAGATATTATTCATCTGACTCTAAGCCTCAGTTTCCTCATTTGTTAAAAAAAGATAAAAATAACAGAGTTGTTTTGAGGCTTAAATGAGATATTTACAAAGTGTTTTGCAAACCAAAAAAAAAAAAAAAACACCTTATAAATGCTAGTTACATAGACTACCACTAAATTGCTACTGTTTAAGGGTACATCTCTGTACACTGTACAACTCACTTCATCTGGCCTATATGATACAGTATAAATAACTCTAGATTTGTAGTTGCACTGTGATTTAAAGTTGGAAGGGTGTTAGAGATCTAGTTCAACCTCTCATTACACAGATGAAAATAGGGAATACCAGAGAGGTTAAGACATTTGTCCAGAGTCACACAGCCAGTAAGAGTTTGAGGCCTGATCTGAACCCAGGGCTTACTGTTTCCAAAAACAGAGTTCTTCCCTGAATTGTTAGTTCTAAATTTGGGGTCTGACACTTGGGACCAAGGTCAAAGCTTCTTAAACTGTTGGTTGTGACCCTAGATATGGTCTTGTAACTGAATATTGTAGGTTGCAAAACTATAATTTATTATCAATAAATGTTTGATTTATATATCTATATACCTTGCCTCAGGTGACCTTCACCTCTCTGGTCAGGAGAGACTTGAGTTTCATCCTTTCAAGCTCTAAGCCATGATCTCATGAGCCTTCATTCTCCCAAGTCCTAGGATTCTAGATGGAAAAACAGTGTGGCAGTGGAAATGGGTTGGCTCCATTCTAGAAAGTTAGACCAGTCCTCTGAAACCCAGTTGCTTCCTGGCCTAATTAAGCCAGCTTTTATCTGGACTTCCAACAGAGATACAGCAGCTGAACAGGCCCGTGGACCCAATTCCTTTCAATAGAAACTTAACCTCTCCAACTTGGATGGCCAAATATAGCTTGACACAAAAGAAAATGACCAGCTTAAAAAATGATCAGGCAAGCAGTAATGCTGGCTCCAGAGATTAACCAGCTACAGTCTATTCATAATATCAGCAATATTCATCTTGACCTTCCTGGGCCACCGTCTCTAGAAGAGGAAAAAGTAATTTACTTCTCTCTCTCTTCCAGCTGGATATTTCCATGAGAACTCAAACTCTCTTTCTAGCAGTATTCATGGAGGTGAATGTCCTGCTCAAAGTACAGACACCAACACTGAGCTAAATGTGGCAAAATGTCTCCCTTCTCCCTAGAGATTGAAGTGGTATAAGGAAATAGCATCTCCCAGATGTTCAGAATATAGTGGGGAACTATATATTTGTTTTTGCTATACCCTTGAAATAACTATTCCTTTGCAAAAGTTAATCTGTTAAATGGAACTGATTTTCAGGGGACCTTTTATTGGGGAAACATAATTGGTAGGGGCTTGAAAAAATGGCAGAGAAATCAGACTACTATTAAGCCTAGACATTTCCTTCCACAGTATCCTGCATTCCCAGAGATCTCTTAAAGCTAGTTCAAAAAGGACATATTATTTCCTATGAACACTAGTTTTGATCTGAAAATTATATCAGAGGTCTTCAAGTCCAACAAGGTTCAAATATCATATTTCTGGAGATTGGATCCCCCTACCTCATCCAGGATAAAACAAACTTGAGATAATGACCTCTCATATCCCAAAGTTCCAGTGCTTATCAACACAGAGGCTTCGACCTGTTCTTTTTCTGACCTGAACCAGTCCATTCTTCCATAGGTAACAGTGATGCCCATAGGTAACAGTGATGCCCTGCTCCACAGTGCTCAACAAATTGGTGCTGGGATATTAGTGAGGGTGCCTTATTGCATTTCAGAACTCCCAAAAATCACCTCTTCATTAGCCTCAACATCAATAAAAGCAAGAATTATGGGCATATGGTATCTTACAACATGTCCAGCAAATCATTCATGCATAATAAGGCTTTATCCTTGAAGGGGCTGTCTATTAGGCTACTGGGGCTTCAGGGAAAGAAATGAGAACTTCACCTTATATTTCACCTGTGGCCAACTATACACAATTGATAATCATGAACTCTTAGAACTGGAAAAGATCACAACTGGGCACATATAGACCAACCCTCCTTTAATTAAAACCTTTAAAACACCGTTGAAGAGAAGTCAACCTGCTATTTATTCCACGTAGGATCAGTTTTGTGATTAAGAAACCTAACTGTATTTTATACTGTATTTTTATTAAAGTAGTTTTAGATTATATTTGGGATCTACCCCATTATACAATAGACTCACATTGAACATCTAGCACTCAGCATTAACTATTTGCTTAGTACATATTGGGAGCTTAGTAAATCCTTATTGACTGGATAATTTTGATTACAATAAATTAAAAGGTTTTGACACAAACAAGATCAATGTAGCCAAAATTATAATGAAAACAGAAAAATGTGGGGAAATTTTATATCAAGTTTCTCTGATAAAGGCCTCATTTCTCAAATATATAGAGAACTGAGTCAAATTTATAGAAATACAAGCCATTCCTCAATTGATAAGTGGTCAAAGGTTCCGTAATTTTTAGAAGAAACCAAACCTATCTATAAGATATGACAAAATGTTCTAAATGTTCTAAATGTTCTATAAGATATGACAAAATGTTCTAAATCACTACTGATTAGACAGATGCAAATCACTACTGATTAGACAGATGCAAATTAAAACAAGTTTTGATGCAGTAATACGTGAAATAAAGTGAGCACAAGTAAAAGAATATTTTACATAATAAAATAAGAATATTTTACATAATAAAAACAATATTGGACAAGGATAAAGTACAAATTATTTAGCTGTTCTGACCAATGCAATGATTCAAGATAATTCCAAAGGACAAATGATGAAAAATGCTATTCACCTCCAGAGAAAGACCTGGTGGAGTCTGAAAGTAGAGTGAAGCATAATTTTTTCACTTCATTTTTCTTGTTTTTTGCAACATAGCTAATAAGGAAATAGGTTTTACATAATTTCACACATATAATTGACACCACATTTCTTGGCTTCTTAATGAATGGGAAAGAAAAAGAAAAGGCGGAAAGAATCTATAACTTAGAAAAAATTTTAGATGAATATTGGAAAAAATACATAATATCATATTTTTAAAAGAGCATAAGCTCCATGAGGGTGGGGACTGTCTTGCTTTCTTATATCTGTATCCCTGCTGTTTATCCAAGTGCCTGGAAGATAATAAAATTTAAGAAATATTTTATTATTGCCTGCCTCCTCATATCTTAGGGAAGTATGAGGAAGGAGAAAATTTAGAAGTCAAAATGTTAAAAAAAAGTTAAAAATAAATGAATGAATGAATAAAATATAAATCTTTTATCATTCACTCATTAATTCCTATAGATGATATGAAAAATATGAGATAAGTGTTAGTAATAAGATTGAATCATTGGGTAACAGAGTGTCCTATGGGAATAATAGTAGGAGACAGAAAGAACCATGACTATAAAGTCAGGAAAAAAGTGAGTTCAAATCCCACATCTGAAGCATACCAACTGTGTAACCTTGGACAAATCCCTTATGTCCTAGACCTTAATTTTCTTGACTATAAAATGAGGGGGCCTTTGAGGTTCTTCTTACCTGTAGATCTATGATCCTATGAGCATATGAGAAGAAAGATTTTATTTGCTAAACAGCACTGAAAAGTATCACCCTATTTCTAAATAGCTTCTCAATAAGCCAAGTATTTTTAAGATAATGTTAGCTATGGGCAGTTACACTGGACTATTAAAGCACAGACACTCCCATATGCATAAGCAAAATGAAAGTATCTAGCCAGGCTGAATTTATGAAAGCTAAAGAGTTTTGCGAAAGGATCATCAAGGGGATCCAACACCTAATGTTTGACAGACTAGCCATTAATCAGTCCCTAGCTATTTTCTTTACTTCTAAGTCAAGGTAATATGATAGTAATTAACAATAATAATTCCTCCTTCTCTCTTTTTCCTTTTGCTACCAGATTTCTTCCAGATCTGTTCTTGTCCTGAATGCCCATCTAAATCTTCTGTCCAATACTTTCCCAAATTAATTGTGTCCTATGACATAGAAGTCAAGAAAGTTAATATAACCTTGGGCACATTAAGAGAGGCATAGCTTCCAGGACTAAGGAAGAGCCAGTCCGTTATAATGCAACATAGCCAGCCCCTCTACAAAGTACTGAATTCCAGGTACCATATTGTAGGAAGGAGGCTGATAAGCTGAAGAGCATCCAGCCTCACAGGAGAGTTGGGAGTGCAATCAGAGGAGTAAAGAGCCTTAAGGCCATGCTTTATGAAGATGAGTGAACAAGGGATGTTAGACCTGAAGGTGGGAAAGAGAGCCAAAGGATGATAGCTGTCCTCAAGTACTTCAAAGGTTGTTCTATGAAAGAGATCAGACTTGTTTTACCTGGCCCCAAATGGGCAGCACTAGAAATAGTGGATGGAAATTATAGAAAGACAGATTTAGGCATGAAGTAAGGAGGAGCTTCCTAACCACTATAGATGCCCAGAAGCACCATGGAAAGCTTTTGGAGCTTGTGACTTCCTCTGCAAGCAAAGGTTGAAAGACCATTTGCAGAACGTGGTGTTCTTTGGGTTTGGGCCAAATTAGAGGTCCTTTCCAGCTCTGCAGTTGTACAGTTTTGTAGTTGTATTCCCTTCTGTCCTCCTCTCAACTCTCTATTTCATTGGGCTTAGCTCTGACCCCATCTTTACAGTGTTGGGCTAAACCTGGGCCCAAACTGCCTATTTCAAACTGACCAGCTGCCTATTTCAGAATGACACTTCAGGCCACACTGGTGCCCCACAAAAGTCCACTTCCAACCTGAAATTGTGAGATCTCTTACTTAAGGAAGCAGAATCAGTGGAACCAATTGGGTGTTCTACAAGGGGCCAGGAAAATCCCAGGGAAATGGATGGTAGTCCAAGACCTAGCTGGTGAGCTGAACTGGGAAAGGAGGAAACAAGGTGGTTTGTAATACAAGAGGAACACATCAGTGCTGGGGGAGGGGAAAACTGGAGAGTCAAGGAGTTATGCTACCATAGACACAAGATTAACACGATGCCCTGTATATAGTAAGCACTCAAATATAGACTAATTTTTTTATTTGGTTTAGTGTAAAAGAAAGGAATCTAAGAAAAAGTAAGATATTAGGGTAGAGTGAAGACATCTTCTGGTATTGTAGAAGTAACTATATTTACTTCAAATATATTTTTTATTTATTTTTATCTGTGAGCATGGTAGAATTTAAGTTCCTTGAGAGCAGGGGCTGTTTTTATTTTTATCTTTGCATCCCCTGCACAGTGCCTAACACATGGTTGTCCCTAAAATACTTGCCTCAAGTCTCTCCCCAATCCATTCCATGCACTCAGCTGTCAAATTGATCTTCTGAAAGTTTAAATCTGACCATATCATCTCCCCCATTCAATAAACTTCAGTGGTTTCCTATCACAAAAGAAATAAGATCAAGGATATGAAATGGTTTTAATATCATACTATCTCTATGATTATAAGGAACAAGAAGTGGCATTTCAGAATTAAAGCTAAATTTAGTTTATCAAGCCAGTTCATAGAAATATTTCCTAGGTAAACTATGGATAACTTTGATCTCCTTTAATTACAGAGTGGGCTTAGGTCGATTTACCAGACCTTGCTTTTCCTGGGAGGCATGATGTCAAATAAGCAGTTAGTGATACTTCACCCACCCATCTCTTCTGTGGCTACTTCTATTGTCCTGGGAGTGATCTCAGTGTTACCCCTTAATTCTAATTTAAGTATACTTGCCCTTCAAGTTTCTGAATTGCCATCTTCATTTCAAAGCATCCCTGCATCCTTCAGTAATGATTCCAGCCCTTAATACTTGCCCAGTCTAGGACTTCAAAGGGTTAATTCACCTCAACTTAATGAAACATCCCAACCTTACCACAACAGACCCCACACACATCAAAGTTCCACACAGTGTCCCCCAAAATGTGGATTTTAAAAGGACTGACCTCCAAAGTCAGCAATACTTTTTGAGCATAACAGCACCCATCTACAAAACAAATTTTCTCCCAAAGAATCTGCCAAAGCATTAAAAAAAAGTTTTTGTTCTTCCATGTTGGACCATAGAACAATGAAAGGGGAATACAAAACAAAATAGGGTTGCAGCTGCCATTCTACTTCCAGGTGGTCTCTGTCCTCAGATGAAGTCCAGGCACTTGTTCAGTCACACTGCATCCTCCAGTTGAGTCAGATTGGTTTTCTGCCCTTCTGGTATATTTTGTAATTACCTCAATTACCTCTTGTACTTTTGTAATTACCTCACTTTGTGCATTGAAAGCTTATTCAGGTTCTTTCATGTACCAAGAAAAGGTGGTATCCATTAGGCTGAGGACTGAGGCAGACTAAGCAATGATGAGATGAGAAAGAACTTCCTCCCACTGTAATCTTCCTCCATCAGGGTGACAAGAAAAGCAAGAAAGGTCAAGAGAAAATTCTTTAAAGAATGACCACAAAAGGAATGCTGACATCATCACCACCATCAGAAAGGTTTTATTAAGAGCTGATCTAAATGAAATGTGATCCAAAGCAAACCAGCCTGACCATCCTTGTCCCCTTTAGCTTAGGCTTGCAACTCACATAGTACAAAGGCACTGTCTCCTTAAAGCTTTGCTGGGCCAAATTGTTAGTCTGACGCAATCATGTTTTAAAAAATCAGTGTCCAAGCCGGACACCTGTTAACGTACTACCCCTGTTCTTCCTCATTGAAAGCAATGAAGCTTGCAGTGCTAGGCTTTTGCTCTTGAGTGATCTGAACTAATTTCCCTGTCAAACCTTCATTCAGGCCTTAATCACCTCTTGCCTGTACTACCATAATGGCCTTCTAATGGCCTCCCTGCTTTTTGTCTTTCCTCACTCCAATACATTTTCTTCTCAGCTGACAAAATGATGTATCTAAAGCATAAGACTGACCATGTCACTCTCCTGTTCAAGGAACTCCAAATGGCTCCCTGTTTTCAGTAGAATCAAGTATAAATTCCTCTATTTTGGAATTTAAAGATCTTCACTCAGTTCCTTTTTTTCTTTTTCAGGTTTCTGAAAAAAGTATTTTTTAACACTTAACTCTGCTCATGAACTATGTTGTCTAGCTATATTAGTACATTGAAGTACCTTGGACAGAGTACTCTATCTCCCAGTCTATGTCTTTAAACTCATTGCCACCATGAATGGCATGTTCTGCCCCATCACTTCTACCTTTTGTTTTCTCCAGCCTCCTTCAAGTCTCATCTCAAAGCCAACCTGTAGAGAAAACTTTTCCTGTTCACTCCTCTTACCCCTAACACACATACACACACAAACATACACACACACACACACACACACACACACACACACACACACACACACCAACACACAGAGAGAGCTCCTTCCTTCTGAGATTACCTTTCATTAAGTGTATGTGTGTGTATGTGGTATGTACCTAGTTATTTACGTGTTATTTGTATTATTCACATTCACATTAAAATTTGAATTTCTACCTTTCTTTGTAGCTCAGAGCTTAGCATGAGATCTGGCCTAATCAATGCTTGCTAATTAATTATACTGTTTCTTAATCTTTGAAATCTCTCTCCAAATCCAGGGTAAATCAGAATTCCCTCTTCCTTCCTTGTCTATCATGAACATTTCAGAAATCTAGTCTTCCTTATTAGTCAGAAAGAAATTATAAAATTATCAAGCCATCTCTTAGCTTCTATGCTTTTTATTTTTATATCAAGAAGCATTTATTAAATATTTACTATGTATATGGGCACTAAGTTTAGCTGCAATAGGGAGGGTCTTAAAGTCCTATGTAAAACACAAATTATTATCATTGTTCCTTCTCAAACTATCTAGTACTACATGGCCATAAATCCTGAGTCCTTGCCAGATAGAAAATGACTCAAGCTAATCTGGAATACACTCACTCCTAGGTAAAGTACTTTATCATTGCCCAGTGAGGATAATAAATTCCCAGTGCTTATCTATGGCGATCAAGGCTGAATGAGGTGTTTCTGCAAGCAAAGAAATTGGTTCCTTACTTTGACCCAAATGAATGAATTTGATGTCTTGATGGCATCATTTTGAGTTGGAAAGGGTACCTCTGAAGCTACAGGGCTAGGAGCTTGGACCACTTGCTTTCTATTCTTGGACACTTTTATATTTAAAGAAAAGAACATTCAGATTCAACCAATTCAATTCAATGACTTTACAGAAAACCTGAGTCTGGCTTCTCTGGGAAGCACTATAAGCGTTACAAAGACAACATGGCACCTCTGTTTGTGGGGTTCACAATCTATAAACTTCCCAGACACATTTTCATATCATGGTACCTCTGGACATCTTCCTCCTCCTCTCCCTGCCATCAAAATCTTGACCTCCTTCCCTAGCACTGTTCTGGGCTCTGATTTGGATTAGCTTTTACCCCATCTTATCCAGAAATAAACATCCTCATCACTTCATGGCCATCTCATCACTCTGGCCATCTACTTCCATTATATTTTGTAACAAAATGTAATATAAGTTCCTAGATGAAGTGCTTAATGAATGCTTTGACTATCTCTTTACCAGGAGAATGGAAACATAGATTCAATTCAAAAGATTATAAAGTGAAAGCTATAAAGAACCTCAGGGCCATTTAATCCAACCCCCTCCACATTTTACAGATGAGGAAAGTGAGGTCTAAGGAGATTAAATGATTGGAACCTATGATCTCTCACTCCAGAAACAATGCTCTAGCCATTGTATCACATTGCTGTTATGGGCCGACAACTGACAAGGAAGTAACCTTAATACTGAGTGTGGTGAGGGGATTTTAAAAGATGCTATTTAAAAGATTCTCTCAACTATGAAAGTTGAGAAAGAGGGAGATCATTTTTAGTCTAAAAGATTAAAAAAGAATCATGGAATCCCAGAATCTAGAATAGAAATTCCCAAGGACTAACTACCCAACCCAATTCCTAATTAACAAAAAGGCATGTGAGATCCCTTCTATCTCTCAATCTCTTACCTTATTCCCTCCAGTGTTACTGGCCAAATAAAGTCCTCTAATGATAGAGAATTCTGTAGTTGTTAGAACATTTCTACTTGGCTCCTTCTAAAATTTAAATATCCAACTTCTATCCATTAATCCTAGTTTGATCCTCTAGAATTAAGCAAAAACTCAGAATATCTCTTCAATAGAACCATCTACAAGTGCTCAAAGAACTCTATCATGTTCTCTTGATGTTTTCTCTTTCTTAGGATAACCATTACCATCTTCTTTCATTGATACTCGTATGGCATGAGTTACAGTCCCATGTCCCCTATAAGCATCTGTGTTATATATATTCTACAACTTCACTTTCATTTCTGAATCCTCATTCTCACTTACTCCAAACAAGCAACCTATTACTACATTTTGACCTTTCTCCCTCTACAACATCTTTTGTATGTGCTTTCTTCTTTTCACTCACCACCCTGACAGCTCTCCCCAACAGCTCTCAAGTAGAAGGCATACTGAGTAGGAGAAAGACATGAAGCATAGAGACCAAATGGACAGTCTTTTATAAAAGTCTAAGTGAGGCTTTTCTAAAGCCCAGGCTTTATCATGTCATCTTCTTGCTCAATGAGAGCCAGTGGTTCCCCATTTTCTCTAGGATCAAATAAAAAGTCTTTGGACATGTGAAGATCTTTGAACCCTGATCCTTCCTCTCCATAGCCTCCACACACTCTCCTCCCCTCCTCACACTCTGAAATGTGGCTTCACTGTGATAAGGTTCCTAGTGCATGACATTGCATCTCCCATCTTGTGCCTTTGCACCATCCATCCCCGTGCCTGAAATGTCTGCCTCTTATCTTCTCTGAGTTATTTCAAGAATCAGTTTAAACCCCACCTGTGGCAGATCTTTCACAGTTCTTCCCAGTGAATGTTGCCTCCCCCTTGAGATGATTTCCCTTTCACCTGTATGTATCCTATATTAGTTCAGTTCAGTTCAGTCATTTTTCAATCATGTCCAACTCTTCGTGATCCCATTTGGGGTTTTCTTGACAAAGACACTGGAGTGGTTTGCCTTTTTCTTCTTAAGAATGAGGAACTGACACAAATAAGGTTAAGTAATTTGCCTAGTGTCATACTAGCAATTGTCTGAGGCCAGATCTCAAGGCTTACTGATTCTAGACCTGGAACTCTGTGTACTGTGCAATCTAGCTTCCATACATCCTGTATATACTTGACTATTTACATGTTGTCTCTCCTCATTAGCATGGAGGCTTCTTAAAGGCAGGGACAATTTTTTGCCCAGTTAACTTACAGATAGATTTCAATTTATCAGTGTCCTCCCTAAAATGCTTCAACTTAAACTGAACATAATCTTGCCAGTATGTTTTGCTAAATAGAGGGTGAAAAACTAGCATAAGGCATGGACCTCATGAGTTCTTCACTGCTCATAAGTCACTTTTACACTTCCTAAACAAAACTGCATCAACCCTCAGGGTCTACCCACTTTGTGAAAGCTTATAGACAGCATAAATGTCATTTTCTAGAGAACAGTGTCATCATAGATCAAAATTCTTTGAGTTAGGGCCTCTGTCAGAGAGACTTTTGGATCAAGTACCCTGACCTTAAGAAAACTGTCCATCCAGGAACTTGACCATTCCACAAAGATCTGCCATAATTCCATACCAATTCTGGCATAAAATACAAATTCAATATCTATGACATTTAAAGCTTTCACCATGTGACTCTGGTTACCAGGATTATTCCCCATTGTTTTCCTTCATGAACATTCCAGTCAAAAGGACCTGAACATACCTTCTCCTGTTTGATATATACTTTGATATTAGAGATCAAGACTCTGAACATTTTAAATAATAGTAATAACAATAAAATAATATTATTTTAATTAGCATTTATGTATCTCATTTTAAGGCTTAAAAAGTACTTTACAAATATTATTTCATTTGAGCTTCACAAAATCCCAGGAGGTATGTATGTTTGTGTTATTATTCCCATCATTTTGTGGATAAAAAAATTAAGACAAACAGAAGCTATGTGATGTTTACACAATCATGCAATTAGCAAGTGTCTAAAGTGAGTTTCGAACTCAGCTTTCTGACTGACTTCAGACTCAATGTTCTGTCCTCATCCTCTCCTAGCTACTCTTATTAATCATAGTGTGTTTTAAATTTAGTGGGGCGCTTTTGCATACATTATTTCACTTTAGTCTCACAACAATCTTGTGCAGTAGACATTTCAGTTATTAATGATAAATGAGTAAACTAAGCTTAAGAAAAAATAAAATTTGGCCATGGTCACATAGCCAATGAGCAGCAGGATTTAAACCCAGGAATTCCTGCTCTTAGGCCCATCCTTTCTACATTACCCCATGCTTAGTATAGGCCTAGTGCACAGTGAGCACCTAAGAAAGACTTGCTGTCTTGACTGATGGATGGATAGATGGATGGATAGATTTGATGAACAGCCCTTTCCCACCCACCCTCATCTTCTCATGGGATCTGAACATGTGCCAGCCCCCTCCCCCTCCCAGGAGTGACTGAATTCTGGGCCTTTGCAGCCTTTGTGGGACTGCTGAGTGAGCTGAGCAGCCTGATCCTCCACCTGCCTTGGATGGGCAGGCATCCTACAAAATAGCCAAGAACAAGAGAAGCTTGGCAAGCCTGCAGGGATCTCTCATCAACTCCCTCTGCCGTTTCTATCACATATACAGAAGGCATGCATAAATTAGAAGCAAGGGAAGGTACACCTTTCCAAGAAATACTCTGCCTCCGGAAGGGCAGGGGTCACCTCTTCAGGGCCAAGAAAAATGTTCTTTCTGGATGAAGTTTGAGTTGTTTCCCCTCAGAATGTCTAGAAGAGAAAAGGGGGCCAGGTGGGCAGGCCCTCTGGCTCCTGCCTTAGGCAAAAGACCAGTGGGCCCTACAGCAACTTAGCCCATAGGGAGAGAGGGGTGGATGATCATTTTCATTTCAATGTATGTGAATTCTGTCTGAGACAGCACCTTCAGCTGCTAGTGCCTCTACATAAAAGGGATGGTGAATGCTAAGAGCAGAGTCAGAAAAAAGACTAGAATGGGGAAGGAAATAATTAGAAGAACAATAGTAATAATTATCATTGATATAACACTTTAAGTTTTGCAAAGCACTTTATGGATATCATCTCATTTGACCTCAACAATAATCTGGGAAAGCAGTGCTGTTACTGCACCCAATTTATGGATTACAAAACTGATGCTAAGAAGTGCTAAGTAACTTGGTCAGTCATTCAGCTAAAAAGTGTCAGAGTCAGGATTTGAACTCAGACCTTCCTTACTCCAAGTCCAACATTTTACCACCTGTTTAGTGGAAACAGAGAAGTTTCCGTAAAGATTTATGTAAGTGGACAGTGAAGGGAAGTAGCCATCAAATCTGAACCCTTCTCCATCAGCTAGAAGTTTTCTTCTCTAGTACAGTCGTATCTCCTGACTGGGGGGAGCTGGTCAGCAGTGGGAGCAATGAGCCTGCACATGGGGAAGACTTGAATTCAATGTAGCCTTAGATACTTATTGTGTGACAGAGGAAGTCATTTAATCTCTGTCTGCCTCAGTTTCCTCAATTGTAAAATGGAGATATAACAGTACCCATCTCATGAGGATTAAATGAGATATTTATGAAAACACTCAGCAAAGTCCCTGGGCATATTGTTGTTATTCAGTTGTGTCCAAGTCTTCATGACCCCATGTACAATAACATGTCACTACTCTCCATAGGGTTTTCTTGGCAAAGTCTGAGGCTGAATTTGAATTCAGGTATTCCATGTCTAAGGCTGTTTCCTGTGAGCCACCTAGATGCTTCTAGTAGGTATATATAAATATATATTCTCTTCCCCTAAAAGCCAAAAATCCCTTGGCTTAGGCCAGGACAAAATTATTTCTTCTTAACACAGTGGCCAAATTTCTGAATTTATTTCTTATTATTCCCCTTCCATCAAGATTAGTCAACTAGCTATTTCTTGTACTCAACATTTCTCCATCTTCACAATTTCTTGTTGTGCTTGGCACATCCCTTCTCATCTCCACTACTTGAGCTTCCTTAAAGGCTTAATTCAGATACCACTTCCTTCAAGAAATCTTTCCTGACCCTTCTAGTGGCCAGATCTCACGTCTTTTTTCTTTTCTTTTCTTTTCTTTTTTTGTTTTCAACATTTACCTTTATGAGATTTTGATTTCCATTTTTTCTCCTCTTCTCTCTTCTAAAGACACCAAGCTATCTGATACAGCTTATACATGTACAATCATATTTCCACATTAGTCAGGTTGTAAAAGAAGAATCAGAACAAAAGGGAAAAATCTCAAAAAAGGAAAAAAGGGGAAACAGTATGCTTTATTCTACATTCAGCCTCTGTAGAGGGTCACAGTCAGTGGGGGAACTCAGGGTGAGGTATAAGACCCTTCAGCCCAGAGGGAACCTGCTGACAATGTCTGATTCAGCTCCCCATCCCCTTAAGGGCTCTCAGCTTCCTGAGAAGTCAGGGGGAGGTGACAACCTAAGTTGTGATTGAAGCAAAGTGATAGCAGGTGAAAGAGTGATACCAGGTGGCAAACTACATAGCAAGTTGTTTATGAGGTCCTACGTGCTCAGAGTTGTTTTTGTTACATTATAAAAAGGGGAAAGCCCTTGAAATAAATGGACTCCATTTTTCCACCATGATCTGGAGTCCTGCCTCATCACTTCTCCACTAAGAAGGTACATTTTAATCACCCTGGTGTGGAGGCTCTAGAAAGCAATATACCGTTTTGTCACCCCAACTTGGGGGCTCAAGAAAGCAGGACATAACAAGACTCCACAATGCTTTCTCTGGAGGCGGATAGCATTTTCCATCATTGAATCTTTTGAAATTGTCTTGGATTATTGTATTGCTAAGAAGAGCTCATGCTTGACCATCTCACAACCTTGCTCTTACTGTGTACAATGTTTTCCTGGTTCTGCTCACTTCACTCAGCATCAGTTCATACAACTCTTTCCAGGCTTTTCTGAAATCCGTCTATTCATCATTTCTCATAAAACAGTAGTATTCCATTACATTAACATATCACAATTTATTTAGTCATTCCCCAATTGATGGATAGCTCCTCAATTTCTAATTCTTTGCAGAGCTTGCTTTTTTCCTTGAAATTACTTTGCTTCAATTTTGTCTTTGTATCCATGGCATTTAATGCATGCATAGAATATATGTTTAGTAACTGACAGATCACAATTGGGTGTGTTGAAGCATTCTATTTTCACTTTTGTTTATGCTTTTGTTTTTCAGAAAGGAATTTCATAAAAAACAAGAACTATGTAGATAGACAGCGAAACAGGCAAATAGAGCATTATCACACTATTGTCCTATCAGGATGACCTCCTGACTTTCTGTTTTCGATAACATTGGGGGAAAGGGAGATAGAACTCAATTCTATTGGAAATCTGTGGATTGGCTTGCACAGTTCTGTCAGTATGGTGAGCCACAGGGGAGGATGCTCAGTCAGCAATTTAGGGGTTAGACTCCTTTGCTGTTATTCACCAGATATGTACCTTCTTTAGAGTTTTTGGCACCCAATTCCATGAAAACAACTCAAATCACTTTGTATTTTGTGTAAAATTCCTATTTTGAAAAGATTTATAGAGATTGTAAGGATCTGAAATGTCTAGTCCACCAGCTTATTGGTCCCATGACCTGGTAGTCCTATAAAACACTTTGCAAATAATGAAGTGCTATATAAAAACAATTATTATTAACTTTAATCTAACTAGAGATAAAGGACACAGTTTGCTGAGAAGCTTTAAATTTATTTTCTTTAAATCACCCATCCAGACTAGCCTATCCTTATAATTGATGCTATCCTTGGAGCAAGGGAAAATACAGCAAAGCTTCCCTTATGTACCTAGCATACAAGTATGGATTTTAACACACACTTAAGTACCATGATCCTTTAGACATAGTCCTGCTCCTCTCAGCTCCTAAAACAGTCTCACTTTCATTTCTAGTTTTACTCCTCAAACCCCCCATGATATCTGCCACCCAAAGGCCCCACCTGTCCCACGTTAGCTCTCAATGCATTCCCAGAACTAGAATGACTAACACAAGCTGGGTCCAAAAACCATATCATAACTGTCCTGGCCCAGCTGCCAGTCCAACCCACTTCCCTATGTTCTCTAATTGCTGAGTTTTAGCTAAGTGGTATGTGTAATAAGTGCTGGGCTTGGGGTCAGAAAATCTGAGTTCAAATCCTATCTCAGATACTAATCTCTCTAGCCTCTATTTCTTCATCTGTTAAATGAGGAATTGGGCTTAATGATCTCCAAGGTCCCTTCTGGTTCTGAATCTATGATCCTCTGATCCCTATTCCTTACCTAGATCACCACTTTATGAGATGTACAGGGATGCCTGCTTCACTGCTGGCTATGCTCACTCACCAGACTTCTCCACTTCCTGGAGAGCAGCTTCACTCTTTGTGGACAACCACAGTACCCCTCTAGGTGTCTGGCTGTCCCTTATGTGATATATCCGCTTTTTGAAATAGAAGCTCCTTGAGGATAGAGACTGTCATTTCTGTTTGTCGTTGTATTCCTAGGGATTAGTGTAGTGCCTTGAAGATAGTGAGCACTCCATATAAGACCAAATATACAAGACCAATAATAAAAGCATAGGCAAGCCCTTCTAACAGAAGGGGCAAGGTCATTTTATCACAGTGCCCCTTATCCCCAATTCTCAATTTAAGCCATGGCTAACAATATCTATGGAATGCTTATATTTGCTGGAGAAAAAACTGAGCCTGGTCTTTATCAGACCTAGACTAGAGCACAGTGCATAGAAACCAGCCAGAAGTGTGTGTGTGTGTGTGTGTGTGTGTGTGTGTGTGTGTGTGTGTGTGTGTTTTAATTCTCAAAAAAAATCCAACCAGGATTAATAATTCAGGGACCACTAGGCAGCCAGGTGGTGCAGTTGATGGAAAGCCAGGCCTGGACTTAGGAATCTTCCTGAGTTCAAATCTAGCCTCAGATACTCACTAGTTGTGTGACTCTGGTCAAGCCACTTAATCCTGTTTGTCTTAGTACCTGCATAAAATGAGCTAAAAAAGGAAATGGCAAATCATTCCAGTATCTTTGCCAGGAAAACCCTAAATAGGATCATCAAGAACCAGACATAACTGAAACATGACTGAACAAAAATGTTCCTCACCCTTCAAAGATAAGTTTACTCTGGCAGGAGATATACTAGCAGGAAAGAATAGACCACAGCAATGTATAAGAGAAAATCCTAGACAATAGAGTTTTGTGTTACTTGTGTCTTCCCCTTTATGGAAATGGTACTGGTTCCATTATTAGGATCATGTCACCATGGAATCTACAGACAATGCTGTAAAATGGAAGCTCTCTGAGGAAAGAGACCATTTCACTTTTTTCCCTTTGTATTCATCAGTAACTAACATAGCATCTGTCTCATAGTAGGAAATTGATAACTTTTTGAATTGAATTTATGTTAATTATTATAGTATTTTTATTATTATTTATATAATTGAATTAGTAAACAGAGGTCAGGGTGGACATCCATCCTCCTTTTGAAGAGTCATCCCTATATTTCACAGTTAACAGCCAAGGCTTTTGCGATATCAAAGAAATCATCATATAAAGACTTATATTGTTATTTTTCTAGTGCAAGGTCAGGTATAATCATGTCTACTGTGCTCTAAATTCATGAAAATACAGAAGAAGTTTATCTATAAAGATAAAGAGCCAATCCAGAAGAATTATTGAGCTTAGATCTTCCTGACTTCAAGCCCAGTGCTCTATCCCCCATCTCACCCAGCTACCTTCAGGACCTTGATGATGCCCAAGAATATGTGAACATCCTATTTGTTACCCTGTTCTATTACCTAGAAGTCTTCAAGAATATCTGGATGACTATTAGGACTGTTATATAGAGCATTCTTCTTTCAAGGTTAGATAGGATAGCTAAGTGACTCATTGGATAAACATTAGACCTTGGGTCAAGAAGACTTGAAGCTATATAAATGTTATCTATTATTTTTATTGGGAAGCCATTGTTAATCACTCCCCCCACCAAAAAAAATCACAAGTCCATGAGACATAAATTGTAACTGGATTTTATTATAAGAGAAATGAACATGCATGTAGAGCTCCTAACACCACTGAAGTCTCTTCCAAATCTGTGATTCTCTGGTGCTGTGATCTCTTTGTTATACCCCAGGTTTTGCTTTGGACCACTGCCTTGGCATACCAATGCATGATTCTGTTTCATACTGAGTCAATATCAGTCTGTCACAAGCCAAAGAATCCATATTGATAAACAACCAATTTGGGAATATTTCACTCATCTTCACTGATTCAGTCTTAAGCACTTACAGTTACCAATCCAAGGGCTCGTTGGCAGTTGTTAATGATAAAAATGAAATTAAATAAATCTCTGTCTTTATTGACACTCTTCTGAGGCTTTTAATTAGACTCTAAATTTATCTGAATCTATGAATTTTCAATGTTAATTTTTCATCATTATTATTTCTTCTGTTGCTTTTATTTTGGGGCTAATTGGAGGATGGGAAATGATCAAACCAGGTTGAGCAACAGGCCAGGACTCTGCACTGCTCATACAATATGGATAGCTTTCCTTTCTGAGCATCTCCAGCTAAGAGAACTGAGTAAACACCACTCACTGCTCGGTGTGGGGGTTGCCATGACATCTCACACTTGTTTTTATATCAGAAGAGCACGTTGGTATTAGTGAGTCCATGCTCTGCACGCTGATTCAAGAGGATGTTGTGAGAATGACCTTGCCCTGTGCTTCCTCAGCTTTTTTTCAAGTATGGCACTAAAATTGCCAAGTAGGTGATTAGGAGATGAAATCTTCTTGGAACATCAAAAAGGTACAGGTTGAAACTAGAATATCCTCCCCTTAATTTTAGCAGCATGAATGTTAGAATACAAATGCCAAAGATGACATTACAATTGTTCCCTGCCCATTTTAGGCAGGAAACCCTAAGGTTTTACTAATGCCAAGGGAAGAGGATGAAGGGGGATGGGAAGCTGGAGTAAGGGGATATTACAAATTTCTACAATAAATCCTTAGTTATCCAGAGTCCTCAGGGAGTGGATTGTTTAGAAGAGCCATTGAAGAAAAGTAAATGAAAAGTCAGGAGATCAGATGGAGTATCATAAGTAAGGAACAGCAAGAAGACCAATGTCTCTGGATCAAATATATAAATGGATAAAACATAATAAGACTGGAAATGTAGGAAGGAGCTGGTCTGTAAAAGGCTTTAAAAAAACAAACTTCATTCTTGCTCCTAAAAGTTAACAAGAAATTAATGAATTTTGAGTTTGGGGGCAGAGAGGACTGGTATGGTCAGAAGTGTGCTGTAGGAGGATCATTCTGGAAGTTGAGAAGGGACTAGAGAGAGAAGATCCCAGAGGGAGGGGGACCAAGCAGCATGCTATTGCAATCCCACCAGTGAGAGGGAAGCAATAAGGGCCCGTTAATTGTGAAATACAAAGGATACTCTTCAAAAGAAAGATGGATGTCCACTCTGATCTCTGCTTACCAATTCAATTCAATCAAAATTTGTCAACATTACATCAGGGTGGCAAACTGAAATTATTCAAAATCCTATGACACCATCTGCAGGGCAATAGCTTTTTAAAAAATTTATTACTTTAACCAATTTATATAGAAATCTTTCCAAAATATATTATACAGTTCCCTGCATTCCTTTTTCCTGCTGAAGGGTATTTTATTTTTTTCCCCAATTACATGTAAAGATAGTTTTAAACATTAATTTTCATAAGATTCTGAGTTCCAAATGTTTCTCCCTCTTCTTTCCCCTCCCTAAGAAAACAAGCAATCCAATATAGGTCATAAATGTACAATGATATTAATAATATTTTCACATTAGTTGTGCTGTGAGAGAAGAATCAGAACAAAAGGGAAAAACTTTGAGAAAAAAGGACAAAACAATGAAAATAGTATATTTTAATCTGTATTCGTATTCCATGATTCTTTCTCTGCCTGTGGATAGCATTTTCCATCATAAGTCTTTTGGCATCCTCTTAAGACCATCATATTGCTGAGAAGAGCTAAGTCCATCACAGTTGATCATTGCACAATGTTGCTGTTACTATGTACTATACTCTCTTCACTAAGCATCAGTTCATGTAAGTCTTTCCAGGTTTTTCTGAAATCTGCCTATTCATCATTTCTTATAGCACAATAGTATTCCATTACATTCATATACCACAACTTGTTCAACCATTCCACAACTGATGGACAATTTCCAATTCTTTGCCATTACCAAAAACAGCTATAAATATTTTTGTACTTGTGGGTCCTTTTCCATATTTTATATTCTCTTTGGGGTGTAGATCCAGTAGTAGTATTATTGGATCAAAGTAGAATTATTTGGACATAATTCCAAATTTTTCTTCAGAATAGTTTGATCAGTTTACAACTCTACCAACAATGCAGTAGTATCCCAATTTTCCCACATCTTCTCCAACATTTATCATTTCCCTTTTCTGTCATTTTAGCCAGTAAAATGAGGTGATCAATCAGAATTTTTTAAATTTGTATTTTTCTCAATAGTGATTTAGAGCATTTTTTTCATGACTATAGATAGCTTTTAACTTTTTCATCTGAAAACTATCTGTTCACATCCTTTGGCCAACTGGGAAATGATTTATATTCTTTTAGGTTTGACTCAGTTCTTATATTAAATCTTTTAATTTAACATAATCAAAATGATTCATTTTGTATTTCACAATGTTCTTTATATCTTGTTTGGTCATAAATTCTTGTCTTCTCCAAAGAGCTGACAGGTAAACTATTCCTTGCTCTCTAATTTGTTAATAGTACCACCTTTATGTCTAAATCATGTACCCATTTTGACCTTATCTTTGACCTTACCCACTTTGACCTTAACATAGTGTAATATATGTCTATATCTAGTTTCTGTCATACTATTTCTCATTTTTCCCAGCAATTTTTGTCAATAGTGAGTACTTATCCCAGAAGTTGAGTCTTTGGAGTTATCAAACAGTAGATTACTATAGTCACTTACTACTGTGTTTTGTGTACCTAACATATTCCACTGATCCACCATTCTATTCCTTAACCAATACTAAATAGTTTTATAAAACAATTTTACATCTGATATGGCTAGGCCCCCTTCCTTTGCATTTTTTCATTAATTTGCTTGATATTCTTGACCTTTTGTTCTTCCAGACGAATTTTGTTTTTATTTTTCCTAGCTCTATAAAATATTTTGGGGAGTTTTATTAGTGTGACATTGAATAAGTACATTAATTTAGACAGAATTGTCATTTTTATTATATTACCTCGGCCTATTAGAAAATTGATATTTTTCCAAAAGTATAGATCTGACTTTATTTAATTCCTAGGTTTATCTTGGCAGATAGACTAGCAAATATTTTATATCATCTACAATTATTTTAAATAGAATTGTTCTATCTCTTGTTGCTGGGCTTTGTTAGTGATATACAGAAGTGCTGATGATTTATGTGAGTTTATTTTATATCCTGCAACTTTAAGAAAGTTGTTAGTTATTTCAAATATGTTTTTAGTTGATTCTCTAGGATTCTCTAAGTATATCATTGTATCATTTGCAAAAAGCATTAGTTTAGTATCCTCATTGCCTAGTCTAATTCCTTCCATTTCTAGTTCCCTGTCTTCTTAAACAGAATATAATGCCCCCAAGTTACCTTTTCCTGATGACTCAGAACATAAAGCTGAGTATCCAGTAGAGGGCTTCCAAGGGGTTAGAGCTCTAAGTTCCCCACCCTCTTCAGAGATTTTGAACCATTATGCTTTTTGAACTCTTGTGTTAGCTTTAAACATATTTTTTTCATTTTCTCTTTTGCTATGTCATTCCTCACTGCTGTCTGTGTGCTTCCCTCCAGCAGCCTTTCTCCCTACCTTACTTCCTTCTAATTTGACATATCTGATATGTTATGGGCTTAGGAAAGATATGGGACAGTGCAAGGTATTAGAAAGAGCCCTAAAATTGGAGTCTATTCAATCCTTACTTTCATACCTATCAACCCTGTCATCATCTGGGAGTTACTTAACTTCTCTGAGCGTCAGTTTCTTCCTTTGTGAAATGGAGATAATATTCCTCAGGCTATCTATATAGTGTGGTATAATTGTAAGGAAGGAGCTTCATAAACCTTAAAGTGCTCCATAAGAATAATAATGATGATAGGTCACATTCCCATAGCATTTTAAAATTTGCAGAATACGTACTTGATGCTAAATCATTTGAGTCTCCCAATAGTTCTGAGAAGTAGATACTATTAGTATTGTTGTCCCCATGTCAAAGATGAGAAAACTGGACCACAGAGAATTTAGGAGATTTGCTCATGGCCACATAACTATTAAGAGTCCCAGGTGAGATTAGGACAGAGGTCTCTCTCTCCCCCTTCCTGCTCTTCCTCCTCCTCCTCTTCCTTCTCACCTTTCCTCTCTCTGCCTCTCTTTCTCCCTACACCCATTCCTCCCACAAACTCCAATCCATACATACAAAGATCTTTAAGCAATCATTCCATGAGATGAATGAGAATACTAACAATTAAGGGCAACAAAAAGCTGTAGGTTGATAAAAGGCAGCATGGTCCAGAGTCAGGGAACCTTAGTTTCAAGTCCTACTTCTGATTTTTTTCAAATGTGATCCAAGTCACTTGACCTCTCAGGGACCCAGATAACTCTCTGACTATAAATTGCAGAACAGTTGTCAATATGTATTGGTAGTTGGAATTTTCTCATTGGAAATTTCCTTTTTGGTGAAATCACAAGACAAGAAATGATATATTACATTAATGCATTTCCTAAAGGTAACTCAAATTCAATATATCCAATATAGAACTCATTATGGTCCTTCTTTTAACTATGCTTCCTCTGTACTTTCCTATATCTATCCCAGGTACCTCTAGCTTTTTTGGGAACTTAGGTGTGGAGTCACAATTGACTCTCCATTATCACTCTCCTCCAAATCCATTCATCTGCCAGGTCTTATCCATTCTTCCTTCACAAAATACCTTGTATCCATCCAATTCTGTTCACTCACACACTATCTTATTTTAAGACCTGATCAATTTTCAAGTAGAATACTGCCAACTGTCAAGTCCTAATTAAACTCTTGGCTTCTAATCACTCTCTTCTCCAATTTGTCCTCCACACAACTTACCAAAATAATCTCCCTACATTCTATCCACATCATTTCTTTGCCAAAGATCCTTCAGTGGCTCCCTATTGCCCTTAGGATAAAATATCAATTCCTCAGTTTGGCATTCAAATCCCTTGATAATCTGTCTTTACCTTTCCAGATGGCATGATGCAAGGGCAAAAGCACTTTCCTTAGCAAATTAAACTTGGTATTAATTTTGAATTCTTGCTCTAACAAGTACTATTACTGTGACCTGAGGAAAGTCACCTAACCAATCTGGGCCCCCCATATGTAAGATGAAGGGGGCTGGGTTGGATGGTCTCTGATGGATCTAATTAGTTTCTACCTTCTCTTCTTCCCACACTCTTCTCAACCCTTTGCTTACTCAAATAAGCACCTTCATTACTCAAGTTACAGTGCTTCTCCCAAAATATCAATGACTTCTTAGTTGCTAAATCTCATGTTCTTTTCTTAAGGAATTTTTTTATAGAGAGACAAAGATATGTAGATAGTTAACCATATTTCAGTATAATTGATTTCTCTGTGATGTTATTTTATGTATTTAAAAACATTATTCTAAGAAGGGATCCATTTCCACATTTCTTCTTCGCATGTCAAAAACACAAAAGAGGTTAAGAATCCTGATTGAAACCTGCCTGCAGCATCAGGCACTGGTGTTAGTCACACTCTTCTCTTGGGTACTCTTTCCTCGATGGGTTTTTAAGACAATGACCTCTATTGATTCTCCTGACTGTGTGATGGCTCCTTTTTGGCATTCTTTGCTGTATCACTAACGAAGTCACAAATTCCTGGCAGTGACTGGAACCTTAAGCTTCCATCCTGCTTTCTCTTTTCTCTATGTACTCTCTTACTTAGTAACCTATTCATCTCCTATTGGTTTAATCATTTTCTCTATACCTATAGCTCCTAGGTCTACATATCCAGTCTCAATTCTACTAAGCTCAAAACAATACATCACCAGCTGCCTATTGAACTTTTTAAACTGGATGTCCCAAAGACTCCTCAAATCCAAAATATCCAAAACTAAACCAGTCATCTTTCTCCAACCTTATCCTCTTTCTGAATTTCTCTATTTCTATTGAGAGCATCACCATCCTTCCCATCACCCACATGTGCAACCTCAGTTGCATACTCAACTCCACCCCCACTCAACCCACATATCTAATCAGTTGCCAAAGCTTACTGATAATAATAACCACAACAATAATACATATAGTTCTTTGAATAAGTGAATTATCTGCAAAACATTTTAACAATAGTGTATTTGCAAATCACTTTACAAATGGTATATTATTGTTGTTTTATATATATATATATATACATATATATATATATATATATACCAAGCATTTTGTAAATATATTATAATTTATATTTTAGTCTAGTCTTTGATATTTGATATATGTACGTCCATTGTATTCATCTGTGTTCACTCATAAAGCTGTCCTTCTAGTTTGGATTTTTATTGCCTCTAAATTGGGCTTTTAGAATAGTTTCCTAATTGTTGTCCCTCCCTCTCAAGTCTCTCCCCTAGTCCAGGTCTTCTTAAACTTTTTTCATTCACTACCACTTTTCACCCAGGAAATTTTTACATGATTTCAGGTACATAGGTATATAAAATATGTATACAAATCAAACATTTACTGATAATAAATCACAATTTCACAATCCCCACTTCCATTATGGGACTCCCATAGGGAGTCATGAACCACAGTTTAAGAAGATTTGCTTTAACTGATCTTCTGCACAACTGCCAAAGTGATTTTTCCAAAGTACAGGTCTGACTATAACACTCTTCTCCTCTATAAACTCCAGTAGCTCCCTATTTTTTTCAGGAAAGGGAATTTAAAGCCCTTCCCAGTCTGGCTTCAACCTACCTTTCCAGTTACATATTACTTTCCTCCAAACACAATATGATACAGTTCAAATGACCTCTTGCTTTTAACCTCATGTACAATATTCCTTCTCTCCTGTGCTTCTCCTAGAACCTCAGACAGAGTATGTGCATGAGGCACTGGATACCAGATGGCACAGTGGATAGAGAGCCAGGCTTAGAATCAGGAAAGAAGAGGAATTCAAATCTAGCCTTAGACATTTACTGGGCAAGTCAATTAACTTATTTGCCTCAGTTCCCTCAACTGTCAAATGGGGATAACAATAGCACCTACCTGGAAGGGTTGTTGTGAAAAATCAAATGGATGAATGTTTGTAAAGTACTTGGCTTAGTGCCTGGAATATAGCAGGCATTATATAGATTGTAGCCATTAGACTCCTAAGTGGTGCTGTGGATAAAGCTCTCAGACACTATAAAGCTGTGTTAGTCCCAGTAAGCATAATCTCCATCTGCCTTAGTTTCCTCATTTGTAAATTGGGGATACTAGAATATACTTCCCAGGACTCTTGTGAGAACCAAATGAATAATATATTTGTAAGGCACTTAACACAGAGCTGGCATGTAGTAGATGCTTAATAAATGATTGCTTTTTTAGACTGAGAACTTCTTGGAGGAAAGCCCTATCTTTTGCCTTTTTTAATTCCTATAGTTTAGTGCCTGCTGCTATATAAATATCGATTGATTGATTTGCTGATTAATGACCATGTCAAACTCCAGTTCATAAATTCCAAGAGTTCCCTATTACTTCTAGGATCAAACACAAATCTTTGTGTTAGGCATTTAAAACCATTCATAACTTGACTCCAAGCCATATTTCCAGGCCTGTTAAAGGTTACTTGTCTCCCTATACTCTATGGTCTATTCTATATCCTTCTTGCTGCTCCTCACATGGGATACTCTGTCTCCCATCTCCAGACCATTGTACTGGTGGTGCCCTAAGTCTGGAATCACTTCCCTACTTAGCTCTACTTCTCAGAATCTGCAGTTTCCTTCAAAACCCAGCTCATTTACCATCTCCTCCATGAGGTCTTACCTCAGTCCTGCAGCTCTTCAAGAGCCTTTCTTGCAAAATCAGTTTGTATTTATTGTATATAAGCTCATAAGCACAAATATTATTTTCTCCAAGAGAATTTGAACTCTTTTAATCTAATCTAGCTCAGAGCCTGGCACATAAATGTTTAATAAAATGTTAATTGATTAATAAACACTTAATATATTGCTTTGGAAGTTTTTTTATAACTAAACATAAAATAAGAGCAAGAGAGTAGTCTGAGTGAGGGTTTGGGAGGTTCTAGCTCATGGACTTGGCAGAATCTCACTGGAGGCCATCTTCATTATTTCCTGGTGCTCAGCCATGATTGGGTTGGGTAAAGTCCCCCAGTAGCTGCAATCCAAATTGAATGAAGCATTGCTATTCCATTATCTCTATATTTGGAAAGAATACCTTACTTTTCAATGAATCCCTTTTCATATTAACAACATCCCCAAGAAGTTAATAAGGCATAGATTATGAGCCTTATTTTTTAAAGAATGAATCTGAGGTATAGAGACAATAATCACAGTATAAGAGTTGGGACTAATGTGAAAAAATGCTCTAAATCATTATTTATTAGAGAAATGCA